>NC_043974.1:430825-450825 GCF_902148855.1 Sphaeramia orbicularis | reverse complement strand
GAACAACCAAACCCATGAATATATAAGAGAACAGCTGTAGAATAACTGTCCACTGGAGTGAACACTGTCCATGAAAGGGTTCATAAAGTTTTTTGTTTTTTTTTTTAACAAAAAGTTGTTGTTTTTTTGGATATTATCTGAGTGAGTAATAACTGGTATTGTAGTTTGTTCAAATGTGAGAAAACATCCGATTAGCAGCATTAACCTCCTGAGACCCAGGAAAATTAAAATTTTAGCTTTTTTCCATTCAACAATTGTCTTGTTTGGAAACTGCATAATGCAACCGTTTGTTTTTTTTTTGTTTTTTTTTTTTCAGATACATTTTTTGAAATTCTTTTTATTTCTTTATTTTTTAATGGAATGTCCTTTACAATGGACAGCATTTTTTAAGTCAAACTGTCCAACTTTGGTCCCCTACAGAGGACACAAATGCACTGCTGGGTCTCAGGAGGATAAACATGTTTGTATTTCATAGTTTTCACACAGTATGTCAGTAAATACATGTTTCTGAGCTTCAAACATTAAACCAACGGTGTTCAGCTGAGTGGACATTTTTTTAACTTCATGAAAAATATGTTCACAAAAAAAAAAAAAAAAAAATCAATCACATTGTGTTTTTTTCCACGCCTAAAGAGGAATAAAAACACTCAGGAAAAAAAAAATCTTGATTCAGGTTCTGATAATTCATGCATGAAAGGGTTAAAATCCTTAATTATTAGGCTATTCTCCTAAAACAGCTTGCATGTTATGGACGTTATTTATTTTATTTATTTATTTCGAACATGCAAAGAAACAAAATAAAACGAAACGAAGCAAATTAAGACGAAAACCAAATAACATTTAAATGGACAGACTCTATCTTCAAACACATACAAGTCTGAGTTTAGCTGAAGGAGCAGAAGTATCTGTCAGATGTTCTTCTGGAACTGCTCTGGAATAAGGCACCACAGGGCTGGAGTCCTCCCCTGGTTGCCATGGTTACCACTGCTCCTTTATACTCAGGGTCAAATGCAGAGGACACATTTTCCCACTCAGATCAGTCCAGGGTAACGTCATACTGATGGAGGGGCAGTTTTAGAAGGGGGCTGAATTTGACTGTTTATACTTCGGGGGTGGGGTGGGGTGGGGTGGGGGCGGCATCCCCCCCTCATTTGCTGTAACATATCCTGGTCATACAGTCCTTTTTAACAGAGCACGGTTTGGTTAAATCTAATGTGACCTTTGTTTTCCTAGTGAAATCCAGTCTGTGGTGTTTTCTGTTTCAGCTGAGGACAAACAGATGGAAGGGGAGGCCATGTATCGACTGGGACTGGCCTATCAGAGCGCAGGAGACCACCACACCGCCAAACAGGTATGTGAGCATGTGCAAAAGGGATGGAACTGTCCTCCAACCCACTGAGAAGAACGGACCATGGACCAGCACCAACCTGGAAACACACAACCTCCAGAACACAGGTGTCAAACATGTCAAATCTGGCCCCCCAAAGGCTCCGGTCCGGCCCTGGGATCAATTTAACAAATGCAAAAATTACACTGAGGATATGAACAATCACAGACGTTCAAACTGTTCTAGGTCAATTCAACCTAAAGTGGTCAGACCAGTGAAATACTACCAGAATAACCTAGAAATAATGGAAACTGCTCTTTGTTTTAGTGTAAAAAAAAGTTACATTTCACAAAAAAGTTTACATTTACAGACTAACCTTTTAGAAAACATGTGAATAACCTGAAAAGTCTTAATACATGTACACTGTAAAAAAAAAAAAAAAAAACTTTTTTTTTTTTTTTGGATTTTTTAATGTTTAATAAAGAATATTTCCATGTATTAAAACAATCCAATTCCCTATAAATATATATATAAATAATTTTCAGTCAGACTCAGTTGTCCAATCCACTGATAAAAACTGTATTTGGACAGTTTATCAGTGCTTATACATGTTATACATTCACAAAATACATTAATTCAACAGTTTTGTTGTGAAACCTCCTGTAATTACACAAGATATTTGTCAATGAACAAACAAGTCTGGTTCAACTGACAGAACTAATACTTCTGTTACCGTTGTTATGGAAATGTTCAACTGATAACCCACACACAAAGAGGAGGAGAGAAAGTTAGAGTTAAAAGAAATAAATGCATTTATTGAGAAGTCAATCACAGAGAAACTCTGTAAGTGAAGTCTGATTAAACAAGAGAAAACTAAAGATTATATAGAACCAAATCCAACCCCCTCAAACTATGATGTCATTCCTTACGTACATCGTACCACTCCCATACTACTCCTTCTCTGCTCCGTGAAGAGGTCATGATGACCTCTTCACTCTAACCTTGCTTGGATCCTATCTGAAGTACAGGCGCCATCCTCTATCTACACATTCAGCCATCTAGGTGTTTGGGTTTTAACTCAAGGCAAGAAAGAACTCCATTCCTGGGTCGGGGAAGAGTGGTAAACATCACACATAATGACTAATGACTCAGCATTAAAAGAAGATGTACTAACAGTATTAAAGGTTATATTAAAAGTATAAAATATAAAGAGTATAAAATATGAAAAGTAATTTTTTCCACCACACCATTAATTGTCAGTAATTTTATCTGGTTTTATTATTTGTTTTACACTATTAAACTTTAAATTAACAGTTTAATCTCATGAATAGAAACAAAATATTTGTGAAATTAAGCAACATTTGCAAATGTATTTTAACTGTATTTTTCTGTGAAAAAAGAAAAAAATTCTTTTAAAAAATGTAATTTTTTTTTTTTGCTTATTCACAGTTGCAGTTTTTTCCTGTTCTTTTCCATTCGACATGTAAAATCACAGTCTGGTTTTGTCATTTCATTGATATTTTCCTGTATCTGAAAAATACAGGAAAAATCTGTCAAATAAACAGTGAAAATTCTGTTAAATTACAGATTTTTTTTTTAGTGTATGTGGGATTTTACTAATACTCTGCCTGTTACTAATGTTTGTGTATTTGCAGATCCGCTGTGACCTGTTCGTTGTGATTCACATGTATAAATGTAAACTAAGGCGTATATTGTTAACATTGCACTTTGAATTTTCAGGTTGTTCATATTTGTTCATGTTATGTTCAAGTACAGTTTGTGGATTCAAACATGTTCATTATGGAATTGTACTTTTTTCACTCAAAAGTTCTTCTCCTATTATTTCTGTTCTTTTCCTGGTTCAGCCCAGATTAGATCAGATTAGTCTGAATGTGGAACTGAACTCACAGGAGTTTGACAGACCTGCTCTAGAAGCTGAGTTAGCAATATGTCAAGGTCACTGATTCTATTTGTTATTGAAATAATACTAAATTTCAGTTTATGAAACTTATACAGACAGTCAAGTACAAAAATGAACTCAGTTTGTCCGCAGTGTTTCTAAAATTCTGTTCTTTGGGGGGATTCCAATGGAGACGCAGTGTGAACACTGTGTGTTAATGCACAGAAACTTTTACATCTGAAAATAGAAACAAATTATTGTGTCCACAGCCTCAGATTTACAGACTGAAATACTGAATGTGGTTTTGGGCTCTGACAGCAGTATGAAGTGGTTCAGCAGAAGAAAAAAAAAAACCTACACTGTAAAAAAAATCTGTAATTTAACAGAATTTCCACTGTTTATTTGACAGATTTTTCTGTATTTTTCAGATCCAGGAAAATATCAATGAAATGACAAAAGCAGACTGTGATTTTACATGTCAAATGGAAAAGAACAGGAAAAAAACTGCAACTGTGAAGAACCAGAAAATTTACATTTTTTAAAAGAATTGTTTTCTTTTTTCACAGAAAAATACGGTTCAAATACATTTGCAAATGTATCATACTTTCACAAATATTTCTTTTCTATTTAAAATGTTAATTTAAAGTTTAATACTGTAAATAAATAAATAAATAAATAAAACCAGATAAAATTACTGACAGTTAACGGTAACAGAAGTATTAGTTCTGTCAGTTGAACCAGACTTGTTTGTTCATTGACAAATATCTTGTGTAATTACAGGAGGTTTCACAACGAAACTGTTGAATAAATGTATTTTTGTGAATGTATAACATGTATAAGCACTGATAAACTGTCCAAATACAGTTTTTATCAGTGGATTGGACAACTGAGTCTCACTGAAAATTATTACCTCCACCAAGGAGGTTCTGTTTTTGCCAGGGTTTGTTTATTTGTCTGTTTGTCTGTCCTCAAAAAGTTATGGACAGATTTGGATGAAATTTTCAGGGTTTGTTGGAAATGGGATAAGGAAGAAATGATAAAATTTTGGTGGTGATCGGGGGTGGGGGGGCCCAGGGGGGTCCCATTTCCAACAAACCCTGAAAATTTCATCAAAATCTGTCCATAACTTTTTGAGTTATGTTGCACACTAACGGACAGACAGACAAACAAACAAACAAACCCTGGCAAAAACATAACCTCCTTGGTGTGGGGGGGGCCCACAGGGGGGGCCACTGATCAGCCTTGGCGGAGGTCTGCGCTCTCCGAGTGCTTCTAGTTTATATATATATTTATAGGGAATTGGATTGTTTTAATACATGTAAATATTCTTTATTAAACATTAAAAAGTCAAAAAAAATATGCAAAATCTCATGTAAAGTTAGGGCAAAAAACTGTATTTGAATTATGGAAAATTACTGTATTTTTATCAGATGGTTATTTTCTCTTATTTAACAGTATTTTTTCGGTGCCCCAGCTGAAGGAATAATACTGTTTTTTTACTGTTTTTTTTTGTTTGTTTGTTTTTTTACAGTGTATGATCTCCTCACTTTTGCTCTGACAGCATGAAGTCATGTTTCTACCATGTGTGTACATGTGTGTGTACATGTGTGTACATGTGTGTACATGTGTGTGTTTGTGTCCAGTACTTGAAGGCCTACACACAGGTGTGCTCAGCTCTGCAGGATGGACCAGGCCTGGCTCTGGCCTACACAGCTGTGTCTAAGTCCTTCCAGAGGTAGGACCTCAGGCTTCTGCTTTGGGGGGGGGTGTCTGTGGTGTTACTGGTTATGTATGTGTGGACCTACGCTGCTTTCGACCTCCGTGACTCTTACTACAGTGTTTGTCAAATGGTGGCGGTTGACGTGTGTTTTTAGGCCAGCAGAGGAGGCCTTGCAGGCCCTGAAGGACCACCACTGGAAGAAGTCCAGGGGGAACTAGAAATAGACTGAACAAGTTTTCATGGACTGAAGACAACATAAACAATGAGACTTCATACTGAAATATAAAACACAATAAATACATTCATATACTCAAACTGACACTTCTGACCTTATTTCATTTCAATAGTTTCAAAAACTCAGAGCCCCCCCCCCCAAGCTTTGGTAACATTTTAAGAACAATTCTATTTCATATTATTCAAGATGAGTTTATTTGAATAATTCAGTAATTCTGTTTTGTTGTTGAGGAAAGGTTCATTTATTCGTTTATTTTTCTTATCCATGAAAGAGGGCACTTTTAATTTATATTTTGACAAATTTACTCATACAGGTTTGTTCTATTTCATATATTATAGTTCAATATATGTAGTTTGTTTACAAAGTACAAAGGACTTGGATATAAAATGTATTTCAGGGGGTAGTCCACTGTAAAAAGTTGAAGAACCTCTGGACTACTAGATAAGTGTCACTGCAGAGCAAGGTTCTAACAGTTCTGGATTCTTCATTCTAGTTTAGTTTGATTTAGTTTGGACTTTTTTTTCTCTAATTCAGTTCATTTTAATTCATTTTTAGAGCAGGTTGGATAGTTTTTATTAGTTTTCGTTATTTTCTAAATGCTTAGTTTTAGTTTAGTTGTAGTTTAGTTTAGTTTTAGTTTAACTTGGTTTTAGTTTTAGTTTAGTTTAGTTTTAGTTTAGTTTAGTTTAACTTGGTTTTAGTTTAGTTTAGTTTTAGTTTAGTTTAGTTTAGTTTAGTTTAGTTTAGTTTAGTTTTAGTTCAGTTTAGTTTAGTTTAGTTTTAGTTTAATTTAGTTTAGTTTAGTTTTAGTTTTAGTTTAGTTTAGTTTTAGTTTAACTTGGTTTTAGTTTAGTTTAGTTTTAGTTTAAGTTTAGTTTAGTTTAACTTGGTTTTAGTTTAGTTTAGTTTAGTTTAGTTTAGTTTAGTTTAGTTTAGTTTTAGTTCAGTTTAGTTTAGTTTTAGTTTAATTTAGTTTAGTTTAGTTTTAGTTTAGTTTAGTTTTAGTTTAACTTGGTTTTAGTTTAGCTTAGTTTTAGTTCAGTTTCAGTTTAGTTTAGTTTTAGTTTAATTTAATTTAGTTGTAGTTTAGTTGTAGTTCAGTTGTAGTTTAGTTGTAGTTCAGTTGTAGTTTAGCTGTAGTTCAGTTGTAGTTCAGTTGTAGTTCAGTTGTAGTTTAGTCGTAGTTTAGTCATAGTTCAGTTGTAGTTTAGTTGTAGTTCAGTTGTAGTTCAGTTGTAGTTTAGTTGTAGTTCAGTTGTAGTTTAGCTGTAGTTCAGTTGTAGTTCAGTTGTAGTTCAGTTGTAGTTCAGTTGTAGTTCAGTCGTAGTTTAGTCGTAGTTTAGTCGTAGTTCAGTTGTAGTTCAGTTGTAGCTTAGTTGTAGTTTAGTTGTAGTTTAGTTGTAGTTCAGTTGTAGTTTAGTTGTAGTTCAGTTGTAGTTCAGTTGTAGTTTAGTTGTAGTTCAGTTGTAGTTCAGTTGTAGTTTAGTTGTAGTTCAGTTGTAGTTCAGTTGTAGTTTAGTTGTAGTTCAGTTGTAGTTCAGTTGTAGTTCAGTTGTAGTTCAGATTTAGTTCAGTTGTAGTTCAGTTGTAGTTCAGTTATAGTTCAGTTGTAGTTTACTTGTAGTTCAGCTGTAGTTCAGTTGTAGTTCAGTTGTAGTTCAGTTGTAGTTTAGTTGTAGTTCAGTTGTAGTTCAGTTGTAGTTCAGATTTAGTTTAGTTGTAGTTCAGTTGTAGTTCAGTTGTAGTTCAGTTGTAGTTCAGTTATAGTTCAGTTGTAGTTTACTTGTAGTTCAGTTGTAGTTCAGTTGTAGTTCAGTTGTAGTTCAGTTGTAGTTCAGTTGTAGTTTAGTTGTAGTTCAGTTGTAGTTCAGTTGTAGTTCAGTTGTAGTTCAGTTGTAGTTTAGTTGTAGTTCAGTTGTAGTTCAGTTGTAGTTTAGTTGTAGTTCAGTTGTAGTTCAGTTGTAGTTCAGTTGTAGTTTAGTTGTAGTTCAGTTGTAGTTCAGTTGTAGTTCAGTTGTAGTTCAGTTGTAGTTTAGTTGTAGTTCAGTTGTAGTTCAGTTGTAGTTTAGTTGTAGTTCAGTTGTAGTTCAGTTGTAGTTTAGTTGTAGTTCAGTTGTAGTTTAGTTGTAGTTCAGTTGTAGTTCAGTTGTAGTTTAGTTGTAGTTCAGTTGTAGTTCAGTTGTAGTTTAGTTGTAGTTCAGTTGTAGTTCAGTTGTAGTTTAGTTGTAGTTCAGTTGTAGTTCAGTTGTAGTTCAGTTGTAGTTCAGTTGTAGTTTAGTTGTAGTTCAGTTGTAGTTTAGTTGTAGTTCAGTTGTAGTTCAGTTGTAGTTTAGTTGTAGTTCAGTTGTAGTTCAGTTGTAGTTCAGTTGTAGTTCAGTTGTAGTTCAGTGGTCTCTTTTCTCTTCTTCTCTGTGCTCCTATTCAAATCAATCCCAGACAGGACTCTGCTGCTTTAGTCTCCATGTTTCCAGGTAGAGTGGGGACCAGAAGACGACTGGAAACCACAAGTGAACACAAGTGACGGAGCAAAAAGTGTCGTATGGAGACAGCACAGAAAACTGAGAGAGACAAAGAAATCCATTGAACATCAATCTGACATTGACAAAGACCAAAACCAAGGGAATTGGATCCAGAATTTGTATCTGTTTTAGTTAGTTTAGTAAACACACAATACAGTTTCAGTTAGTTATGGTTTTTTCTTTTAATTCTAGTTTTTATTTATTTCAGTTAATGAAAATGTTTTAACCATTCTAGTTTTGGTCATTTCATTAGTTTCGTTAACGATAATAACCTTGGTACTTAGGAGATACTTCATGTGAGGACTGGTTTCTGAAAGATGAAAGCTGTTGTTAATGCTTTTGACAGTAAAAAGACTCTCAGGAGAAAATGGTTCAAGTCTGAAGCACCCACAGCAGAAGAATGGGTGGACATGGTACAGGACATTTACACTCTGGAGAAGTGGACATCTGGTTTTAAGGGTCAAAAGGAATCTTTTTTCACTATTTGGTCAAAATGGACAAAGGATGTTAAATTTGTAATGGATGTGAAGTGACCACATGGGTGATGTGAAAACATTTACATGACATTCATTTGTGTTGAAGTTCTTGTAAACATACACACCTGAACACATGCAATGACAACAGCTCAGATAAGGACATATGTTTAACATATATCCTGACAATTCTAGTTTTGGTCATTTGGTTAGTTTTCGTTTACGATAATAACCTTGCTACAGATGTTTGTTTTGTGTGTGTGTGTGTGTGTGTGTGTGTGTGTGTGTGTGTGTGTGTGTGTGTCAGTCAGGGGAAAACAGATGAGTCGATCCAGTGTCTGCAGACGTTAAAGGACATCTGCTTCAGGAACAGCATGCCGCTCATCCTGTTGGACGTCTGCATGTGTCTGGGTGATATCTACTACAGCAGGGTACGAACACAGAGAGCAAAACAAAGAGTGAAAAGGCTGCAGTCTTCTTCTGCCTGTGTCCATGAGTTTGTGGTGCACCTTCCGCACTAACAAGTGCATTTGACTGAATCCAAACCCGAAGGCTGACAGCCTCTTTGTGCAGCGCTCCCTTCAGCTCATCCAGTCTGTGTCCTTGTGTTTGTGTAGAATCAGTTGGAACAGGCTGTGGAACACTACCTACAGAGTTATCAGATAGTCACTGAACTGAGACACACTGAACTCATGCACAAAACACAGGTACGTATGGTCACGTCTGTGTGCACTGTAAAAAAAATCTGTCATTTAACAGAATTTTCACTGTTTATTTGATAGATTTTTCCTGTATTTTTCAGATCCAGGAAAATATCAATGAACTGACAAAAAACAGACTGTGATTTTACATGTCAAATGGAAAAGAACAGGAAAAAACTAGAACTGTGAAGAACCAGAAAATTTACATTTTTTTAAAAGAACCTTTTCTTTTTTTACAGAAAAATACAGTTCAAATACATTTGCAAATGGATCGTAATTTCACAAATATTTCTTTTCTATTTATGAGATTAAACTGTTAATTTTAAGTTTAATACTGTAAAAAAAAAAATAAAACCAGATAAAATTACTGACAGTTAACAGTAACAGAAGTATTAGTTCTGTCAGTTGAACCAGACTTGTTTGTTCATTGACAAATATCTTGTGTAATTACAGGAGGTTTCACAACAAAACTGTTGAATAAATGTATTTTTGTGAATGTATAACATGTATAACAGTGGTTCTTAACCTGGGTTCGATCGAACCCTAGGGGTTCGGTGAGTCAGTCTCAGGGGTTCGGCGGAGGTCAAGACACACACTCGACAACGGCAGAAGTCACACTGATTTGCAGTAAATATTCATTATTATTGTAGCCTGATGGAAATTAGGTGATGGGTGTGTGTTAAAATGTTCAAAATGATAAATAGCATAAATACAATAAGTTCATTATTGGAATACATAAGGTTAAAAATTAAAACCATTTCAGTGTGGTAGTATTAAAAAAGGTCATGTCTTTGTGAAAAGGTATGGAATTTGTTGTGAGTTCATGCACTGTATTGGTTTTGTTCTTTGAACACAGTGATGTTAATGCACGATTCATTTTGTGCACCAGTAAAACATATACCTGTGTCTTGAATTTGAAAAAAATCATATTTTATTTTTTAATAAAGAAGGGTTCGGTGAATGCGCATATGAAACTGGTGGGGTTCAGTACCTCCAACAAGGTTAAGAACCACTGATGTATAAGCACTGATAAACTGTCCAAATACAGTTTTTATCAGTGGATTGGACAACTGAGTCTCACTGAAAATTATTTATATATATATTTATAGGGAATTGGATTGTTTTAATATATGTAAATATTCTTTATTAAACATTAAAAAGTCAAAAAATATGCAAAATCTCATATAAAGTTAGGGGAAGAAACTGTATTTAAATTATGGAAAATTACCATATTTTTATCAGATGGTTATTTTCTGTTATTGAACAGTATTATTATTTAACGTTTTTTTGGGTTGTTTTTTTTTTTTTTACAGTGTATCACAACTCTGTGGATAAGTGAGTGCATCCCTTCTCAGATGCATTTTTCATTTGAAGGTTTTTATGCAGTCCTCACCTTTGCTGTTGCTTGTCAGTTTATACTGATTCCAGGTCAAGAAGACATTTATCTGAGGAGAGACGTGTGGTTTACTGAATGTTTTGAAGTCATCTGACAGGAAAACATGGCCCTTCTTCAGTGACTCACTGCCTTCTCTTCTCTTCCTGGTGTGTGGGACTCTCTCAGGTGTTAGTGGGAATCGCTCGTGCTCGCCTCCTGATCCCAGAGTTCAGCACTAACGTACTGTCGACCTCACCCAGCGCTGTGCAGCAGCTGATGACCTGGAAGGAGACCAGACAATGGAAGGGTCCATGTGCACACCCTGAAGAACACACAGCAGACGCACAACACTGGCTCCAACCCTGATGAAAATACAAATATATACCCAGCATGGCTGTTTTTACTGCGAAAACCCATTAAATGTTAAGGGACGTCCATTCCATCTAAATAAAAAGATTTCCTCCTACACTGTAAACCCAGACTGTGTTTTTACTAAAATGCTTAATTCCAATGTCCTTAAATGATTTCAGTTTGATTCCATTTCTATAAAATGTTCAGTCTATTCTACTCATTTGTAGACATAGTGGAAAGTATGAAACAGTTTCAGCTGAATGATTTAAATCCCTCAGTTTTAGTCCTGACCACACCTTTGTATCTGTGCAGTGCATTGTGGGTATTGTTCATGATGATTTTTTTCTTTTTTTTTCATAAATGTCAAATATAGATGCTTATAATGCTTTTCCGAGCATAACAAAGGAAGTACATGACAGTGTTAATTCAGCACTATTCCACAGTTGAATCCCACTGCTTTGCTCTAATACAAAACGAAAAACTCACAATATAAAAGTTTTATTTACACACCTTTAGCACTGTTCCACAGTTGAATCCCTTTAAAAGAAATGCACCTTCTTTAAACTTCTTTTTTGTAGCTTTTTCTAACACAAATTCACATCCATCTTTCAACTCTTATTCACTTTCAGATGCTATAAAAAACAACCTTTTGCACACAATCTGGTAGGTTTTTTTTTTTTGTTTTTTTTTTTTTTTGCTTAAACATGATTTGCATTATTCTATAATAAATCAAATCTGTAAACTTCAAATCATGAGAATTTAAAAATAATGGATTAGTATGATCATAATATCCCACTTTATTTATGACACCTATGGCTCGTTTTTGTTGTAAAACAGTTTTATCAGTTGTGGTTTTAAAAGCAGATCTCCATAAAAGTTAATAAGGAAGTCTCAGTGAGCAGTAAGCTAAATATAAACCTTGGGATTTGGAATGTCTTTTTCTTTTTTTGTGTTTTTCTCCTTTTTTTCCTCTCCTTTTTCAGTGTACAGTGTGTTGTTGTTGTCCATACTGCCTTTACGGTAATGTACATGTAGTTGCGGCACTTTTCCACTCTTTACGGCCCGGCGGTTGCCCACGTGTCCGGAAGTGGCTCTGCTTCGGTTCTTGTGTTTTCAGGCTGAAAATCCGACACTGAGGAGCCGAAGAGTTGTCAAACTTCGGTCCGGCTGGTGTGAGTGGACCTGGGGGGGGTTGACCCGGTTCAGCCCGGGTCTGGGCCTGGACCATGGGCCTGCTGGCACGGATCCGGAAGGAATGGTTCATTATCGGGATAGTCCTGGTCATCTTATCGGCCAAAGTCCAGCCGAGCTTCGGTGTCAAAGGAGGTGAGAGGGTCCGAGTTAGGAATCACTCTGAAGCATTTTATTTTATTTTATTTATTTGACCAGGTCACACCCTACAGTTTAATCGGTTTACTTTAGTCATGTGTTGAACACAGTTTGCTTTAGTTTCATGTATAGTAGTTTTAACAACACTCACATCACACAGATTAAAGCAGGACATTTTCCAGTCCATAAACTCCTCTGCACACATCAGCTCTGCAGTATTTCTCCAGTTCCAGAGTCATGTGTTAGACAGAACCACAGTGTGGAGTTTGGCTCATCAGTTCAGTCCATCACCTCCATACTCCTGGTGTGTTCTGACTGTGGGAACAATAACAGGATCAGTTAGAAAGGACATTTTTGTGCCGAAAGAGACGAAAAGTGTAGATGTTGAAAATGAAATGTCAATAAATGGTTATGTTTGTTTGACTGAAGAGAATCTGTAAATTTCATACTTTTGTGAATGGGAATATAAACTGTGTGTGTGTGTGTGTGTGTGTGAGAGTGTGTGTGTGTGTCAGTTTAAGGACACGTTGCACTCAGATGAAAACACACCATCACGCCCCACAGCGGATGCCATTATTTAATGATGCGCGATCCCGTGTGCGCGCTCACAAATACTATGCCACCGGTTAGTTTAGTTACAGACTGAAATGAGAACAGCTGTTACCCACCTGTGTGTAATCAGATTAGGACTAAAGGAGGAGAAGTTCACTACATTTAAAGTGGAAGGTGTGTAATGATAAGACTGTTGTGGTTGTAGTGTCAGAGTTCAAACCAGTTTATGACCTTAAACTGATAAATGCACTCAGATAAACTGAAGCAGCTCCTTCATATCTGACCTGCTAGATTAGATAAACCTGTTCTGCTACTGTTCGGATGATGCAGACTTCTACTGCTGCTCACACACAATAACAATTTATGTCACAGTTTCAACATTCTTCTGTCATACTGAAGTTTGTCCTGAATAATTCTAAACACCAGAAAACTTTGTGGTGGTCAGTGTTGGAAAAAGGAAGATCCGTACCCAAAATTTTAATTAGTAGGGCTGTTAGAAAATATCGGTTCTACAATATATCGCGATATTTCATTTCACAATACTGTATCAATATTAAAAAGTACTGTATGAATATTTTTAGGGATTTATTCAAATGCAGATATTGTGGAGGTTCATTTGTGTTTTTTTGTTTTTCTTTATTGTTTCTATCTTATTTCTTATTATTTAACACTGTTTTATTCAATAGTGTTTATTTGAATCCTCCTAAAAGCATTTTTTTTCTGTGTGAGAGGCAGATGTTGGTTCCTTTGTTTGGATTGAACTCAAATCCTGTTCTGATGTTAGTTGTGAACTAATAGAATCTGAACATTTGAACAGGATCTGAAACTGGAATGTCTGGAAAACAGAATTTCAGTTTGAACACAGTTTGAACATTTGCTGATAGAACATTAGATCCTGTTGGGATCAAATACAAATGTGTTTAGGATTTGTGCAAATTTATGGTATAATTAAATTTTTCCAGGAAATAATCATTTTAAAAAATTGCCTTTTTAACAGTATCATTATATATCATGATATATCATATCATAATCCTAGTATTGTGATTTGAATCATATCACCAGATTCTTGCCCATGCACAGCCCTAGTTTAGGACATTGTTGATTGTGTTTAGAGTGAGAAACAGACTTTTGCAAATTTGCAGAGATTATTAGTTTTAGTATGACAGGATGAAGAACATAGAAGGAGGTTTAATTTGAAACAGCAAAGGGTTTGAACTAATGTAAAGAAAATGCGTATTTGTGTTGTGGGTGTCAGAATGTGGAATTCTGTGGCAGTGGAAGAGAAGAACCGTACAAATATTTTTCAGTTTAAGAGGATGTATAAGGAAAGAACAGAGAAGCTTTATAAAAGCATGAAATGAAAGAATTTAACTTATGGATTTTGGATTTGTTCATTTGCATTGACTGTAGAGCTGTGTATCGGCAAAAATCTGGCGATACGATAAAAATCACAATATTAGGATCACGATATGATATGTCAGGATACTGTTAAAAAGACAATTTTTTGTTTGCTTCATTTTTTTAATGATTATTTCTTTGAATAAGTGAATTACACGATAAATCTGCACAAATACTAAACACATTTGTATTTGATCCCAACAGGATCTAATGTTCTGTCACCAAATGTTCCAACTGTGTTCAAACTGAAATTCTGTTTTACAGACATTCCAGTTTCAGATCGTGTTCAAATGTTCAGATTCTATTAGTTCACAACTAACATCAGAACAGGATTTGAGTTCAATCCAACAAAGGAACCAACATTATTGAAGAAAAGAGTGTTAAAGAATAATAAAGAAAATGTAAACAAAAAACAACAATGAATCTCCACCATATCTGCATCTGAATAAATACCTAAAAATATCCATACAGTACTTTTTAATATCGATACAGTATTGTGAAATGAAATATTGCGATATATTGCAGAACTGATATTTTTGAACAGCCCTCATTGACTGTCATGTAAACAGTTTATTGTAATAACTGTAACGGTAACATATCTGATGGAAGCAGATGTTTGAAGGAAGGGACAGGTGTTAGAAGTGTTCTTCATTCTGCTCCTGTCCAATCATTTAGGTTGGAATGAATAAATAAAATGAAAATGAACTGAAAATGTGTTGTTCTCTTGTTCTTCCCTCTTCTCTCTCTCTCTCTCTCAGGTCCTCTTAAACCAGAGGTCACCATAGCGTACATCGCCGTCTCACTCATTTTCTTCAACAGTGGCCTGTCATTAAAAACAGAGGTACAAGCGCTCATACTCTGAATTGACTTTGTGATGAATGTAGTACACTGGCAGAGGCAGTGAATTCTGCTCCAGTCTGTTAGAGGGACAGAATGAATGTGGGTTTCACATCCAGACTGGAGCCAGACCTGTTCAGACTGTTTCTGTTCCTGACTCCAGCTGCAGTGTGTGTGCACAGTAGTCCCATCACAGGTCCTGTAATGTACGAGGGAAATGAACTGAACATGTTCTCATCTGACACACACTGAGCACAGACATCCACCAATCACAAGCCTTCTGTATCAGTTTGCTGAAACAGACCACGCCCCCTGCACATGGAGTGAGTCACTGGTAACAACAATGAAAAAACAAAAGAGCGACGAACAAAAGAAAATCACTGAAAACAGACTTGGGGCCAAAAACAAAAGCAATCTGGAATGTCTGGAAATATTTCAGCTACAGAAGGATGAGATTAAAACATGTGGGGCGGCCATGGTTCAGATGGTAGAGGGGGTCGTCCAATAACCGAAGGGTTGGCGGTTCGAATCCCGCTCAGTCCATGTGCTGTTGTGTCCTTGGGCAAGACACGTCCCCCTCCTTGCCTCCAGTGCTGCTGCTCACACTGGAGTATGAATGTGTGTGAATGTTCAGAGGTGGAAGGGGCCCCAGGACAGCTGTGGATACAGATGGAGTTTACCTCCACCAGAGGGAGGATGTGAGAGTGGATGAAGAATGGATCCACTGTACGCACTTTGACTATGTGTTCACAGAAAAGCACTATAGAAATCTAATCCATTATTATTATTAGGGCTGGGCAAGTTAACGTGTTATTACTGCGTTAACGCATTCATTAAATAATGCCGACAATTGTTTTTTTTTCATCTCCCGTTAATGCCGTTCTGCCTTTCAAGCAAGTCTTAGTTCATTTATACATACAGACTCATGCTTTTATTTTGGCGCTCCACACGCACCATGCGCTGGTGTAGCTGAGAGGAGAAAACTGTCCGAGTAATGCGGAATCAAACTGTGTGGAACTCCTGCAGTTCAACGCCTGTATGTATCAATCATTCTGTTGTTTCTAAATAATTTCACATGCAAACGTGCCGTTAGAAACATGTTTATGACGTTATTTTGGATGTGTTTATTACAATGTGTTATTGACATGTTTACGCTAATTCGTTTATGCTAGCAGTAGCAGATGGGTTGCTAATTCTTTATACAGGCTCATGCTAAGTTTATGTAAATTCATTGGTTGTGTTTAATATGCCAGCCTTTGAACTGACTTGTACTTATTTATGATGTGATTGTTGTATTAGCAGTCAATTTGTGTTTAGAATAATTACAGCTATGCATTCTCTGTGAATATGCATATCATTAATAGACATAGCTAATTGATTTATTTTGTCTTTATTTTATAGTTCCACTTTGTCAATCTGCATGATGTCAAGTATGTACATTAAAGCTGCAGACTTCAGAGCACAGATCTGGCATCGACAGTTCAGAGTTTAGCTCGCTGTCTAGCTCAGACTAAGTACAGACGTCTTAGCGAGGACAGTACAATTCTAACTCCTATTCTTCTGCTTGTGTGCATGTAGCAATTAGCTGCAGATAGACAACAGGTTTAACAAGAAAAGACGGACTACCAAAACTTGTGTCCAAATCTGTTCCTGTAGACTCACTGTAAAACTGACGCATACAAACAAAATATGTCTGAGTTCTGTTCACTGCCTTAGTACATTTACATGGCATTATACATTTAAATGAATGGGAAAAGATCACTAGTTCGATGCTAACTTGAATGGGAAAATCCATAGACATGCTAACGATTAGCATTTACAGAGTAATTTAAGATTTACAACGTCTTTTTATCCAACAACAAAAGTTCACATCAGAGATATTTGATACTATTCATTCTGACAACAACTGAACAGAAAATACTCACAGACAAACGTTTACCTGTCCGTACAAACAGAGTGAAAGAAACGTGTCTGTTAGTTCCTTCTTATGTCTGAACTGACTACAGGAACACCAAAAGGACAAAACATACGTTAGTGCAATTTATTCCCACCACTAGAAGGCCCCCTTTGTTTACTTTGAACAACTGAACATCACATATTATTGTTCTTATTAGTATTAGTACTGATTAGTGGGACTAAGACTCCTGTCAATCACTCACAAGCGGAAATAAACATGTGTGGACATAAACATGTGTAACAGTAGCGGTCTGTTCCATGGACATTTTCATTTGAAATGTCTTCAGATGGTGGGGGGGAGAAGGACACAGGTGTTTGGAAGCCCTGACATGTGCAGTTATTTTTATCAGCGAAGTACTGCAGTCTGAAATATCACTGAAAGGAAATACACACTGTTGATGCCAGCAACCCCCTCCCCCCAAATATAACTATGCGATTAATCGTGATTAATCGCAGAAATCCACGCAATTAATTGTGATTAAAAATTTTAATTACTGCCCACCACTAATTATTATTATTATTACTGTGACACTACAGAAGCATTATGTGGCGTCACAGTGAATATCTCCTGGAATCAACCCAAAGTTGGTGCAGTCAAATATTGCACGTATGACTTTTTTTTGGGGTGGGCAGTGTATTTCTGATTGAACCTGACTAAAGCTTCTGACTGGAGCACTGTAATGTCTTCAGTTTGTATATTTCATTAGGGATGTAACGATTACCAGTATAACAATAAACGGCGGTAAAATCGCAGACGGTTAGTATTAGTGTTTAAATTCTAATTCTCATGATAACTGTGTTTGATTACTGCACTTTTAGGGGAAAAAAACCCTATGTAAAGATCTGCTTTTATGTCAGATATTTGAGTATAGTTTAATTTATTACAATTTTAATGTTCTATACCTAATATTTGGAACCAATATTCACTTTTAAAGTCTGTGAAAAGGTTCATTAAACATCTGTGTGTTATATATGCAATAAATTATATACATTTTTCAAATCGAATTTTATATTTTTTGTGTTTTTTTTTTTGGTCCTTTTGTGTTTTTATAGTAGGTTAAAGTGAAAAAATAATAGACAGATGAGATAGATGAAGTTGTGCTGAAAAAACAGATCCCAAACATGGGTATAGTAAACATTTGTTTCTATAGTATATAAAGGCCAAATCAAAAGG
This sequence comes from Sphaeramia orbicularis, assembly GCF_902148855.1. NCBI lineage: Eukaryota > Metazoa > Chordata > Actinopteri > Kurtiformes > Apogonidae > Sphaeramia > Sphaeramia orbicularis. The sequence goes on along the minus strand of NC_043974.1, from coordinate 432,978 downwards.
ACTGAAAAACAGACAGAATAGACTCAGACCACTAAGGGTTAATATTTGAATGTTTCTGACACAGAAGGGACATTGGGACTATTATTTTATTTTATTTTTTTTGTTGTTGTTTTTTTTTTCCAACTTGGTTAAATTCTTTCAGTGTGTGTATCAGTACTGTTTGAACATTTTGAACACAATTCCAACAATACCGCAATAATAATAATAACTGTGATAATTTTGGTCACAATAACCGTGATATGAACTTTTCACATGGTTCCATCCCTAATTTCATGATGTGTGGGGTAAAATGCTGTTTCACTGACTGCAGGACTGTCCTTATTGAATGGTACCCTTTCTGTTGTGTCTACAGGAGCTGACCAGTGCGTTGTTCCACGTTCGGCTCCACTTCTTCGTCCAGTCCTTCACCTTGGTCTTCTTCCCTCTGGCCGTCTGGCTGCTGCTCAGAGTGCTGGCGCTGACCGCCATCGACCAATGGCTGCTCAAAGGGTACGAGTGTGTGAATGATGGTCTGTATTCATGTGTGTGTGCCTGTGAATGATGGTCTGTATTCATGTGTGTTCAGCTCTACCTGAGGAGCATAAAGACTCACATTCACTCTGACTACAGGCTGAACAGTGGAGGACTGTTCCACTGGTTTAAGGCAGTGGGACCGCTTTACTCTGAAAGGCTCATTTTTCTGGGAAGTGTTTGAAATATTTGACATTTCAGAAGCAAAACGTAGTCATTAACCCTTCACCTCCTCAGACCCAGCTCTGGGTTTACTGTTCTGTGGACAAGAGTTTCACAACTTTATACAAAAAAAAAGAAAAGAAAACTGTCCACCACAAAGGACATTCCATAAAAATTATAAAAACTGCATCTGAAAAAACTGTTGCATCATGATGTTTCTAACATAGGCAGTTATTTAATGAAAAACAACAAAAGCTGGTACTGTGCTGACATCTCCTGGATCTGAGGAGGATACAGACCCAAACGTCCTCCTTTAACCTAAACCACTTACTGCAAATAATTAACCATATCCAAAAAAACAAAACAGCTGCGATGGTAATTAGTATTGATGCGGAAAAGGCTTTCGACTCGGTAAGTTGGAGTTTCCTCTACCGAGTCCTATACAGATTTGGCCTGCATGAAACAATAATTAAAACAATACAAGCATTATATAATAAACCTACTGCTAGAGTCAAAATAAATGGTGGCTTGTCAAATAGTTTTACTTTAGAGAGAGGCACAAGGCAAGGCTGTACATGCTCGCCATTATTATTTGCACTATACCTAGAACCATTTAATCAATATATAAGACAAAACAAAGAAATAATAGGTATTAATATTCAGGGAGAAGAGCATAAATTGGCCTGCTACGCAGACGATATTTTGATCTTCTTGAGTCAACCAACAAACTGCCTACCTAAATTAATGCATTCATTTGATTACTTTGGTCACCTATCAGGATACAAAATTAATATAAACAAAACACAAGTACTCACATATAATTACAACCCAGTAGATGAAATTAAGAATAAATATCATCTAGCATGGCAAACGGAACATTTTAAATATCTGGGGGTTATCATTCCGAAGGATCTTACAGTACTATATCAACACAACTATATACCGATAGAAAAAAAAATTAAAGATGATATTTCAAGATGGAATCTAGTTCCAAGTTTAAGTTTTAGCTCAAGAATAGACTCGATTAAAATGAATATTTTACCCAAGTTATTATATCTATTCCAAACTCTTCCAATAGAAATAGGTCAAAAACACTTCAATGAATGGGATAAAATTCTCTCCAGATACATATGGCAAGGTAAAAGACCTCGAATTAGATTTAAAACCCTGCAATTGCCAAAAGCAAAAGGAGGATGGAGCCTTCCCTCCCTTAGAGACTATTACTGGGCAGCACAATTAAGATATATTATATGTTGGTGTAACCCTTCGTATGATGCTCAGTGGAAAAACATTGAAGAGGGTCTAACTCCTATTCCAATACAAGCCCTGATGGCTGACAGCAACTTACAAGATTTCATTAGAAGTATGGAAAATCCATGGATCAGGTTAACCTTAAAAATATGGAAAACAGTGATAACTGAATATAAATTAGAAAAAGATATCGTGATTCTTAAGTGGTGTGCATATGACACACAATTGCA
>NC_043974.1:313515-401775 GCF_902148855.1 Sphaeramia orbicularis | reverse complement strand
ACACACACACACACACCACAGACACACACACAGACACACACACACAGACACACACACAGACACACACACACAGACACAAACACACACACAGACACACACACAGACACACACACAGACACAAACACACACACAAACACACACACAGACACAACACACACACACAAACACACACACACACACAGACACAAACACACACACAGACACACACACAAACACACACACAGACACACACAGACACACACACACACACACACACACACACAGACACACACACACACAGACCTGTTGTGTGAACTTCAGAGGCACTGGGCTGTTTTTTGTTCTTTTTTAACCTCATATAAACTCATAAATATCCAAACCAAACTCACCCAGCTTTGTTCCTTCTGTCGCTGTCTGCAGCCGAGCAACGCCGTCACCATGGCAACGGGAGCGGGCCGTAATCCGACACCAACAGCTGTAAACGGCTGGCTTTATCCACAAATGATACTTTTATTTTAACTATGGAGCATTTTGACTTCTGCAGGTTCCATTCTGTTCATGGAGCACTGACTTCATGTATGTAAACTGACCCAGGCTGAACAGAAGGGCCTTCCACTGGTTGGATCAGCTGAATATTTGGAAAACCTTCATTATCTGTAGGAAACAAACACAATGGAAATCATGTCCCCTTCTCCATCTGCTGTGACTAAAAGGCTTTGGACTTTTACAATTAGATTCTCCTTCCAAACTCTGCACTGAAACTCTTACTTTAACATGTGTGTGTGTTTATATTTTTATATTTTATATGTGTTCTCTTTCTTGCTGTTTTCAATCACCTTTCACATGCGTCTTTTATCCTGTTTTAAATGGGTTTCGTTGTCCTTGTGTCTCAGTGTCCTGTGTGAAACACCTTGAATTACCTTGTTGTTGAAATGTTCTGTATAAATAAACCTGCCTGTCCTTGTAAATAACTGTAACTGAATAAATCCTCTGCACACACACACACACACACACACACACACACACACACACACACACACACACACACACACACACACCTTCTAAACAGTTCTATTTAAATATCAGTGAAAGCTGGAGTTTATGTTGTCTTCAATATTCTTTTAGAAACCGTTGCAGCTGTGGGTTAGTTTGTGTTGTGGTCGGCAGGTGCAGGTATCAGTCCACGGACTCTCTGCGGTGGCACCGAGGACGTGCTTTGCACATGCTCCCAGGACACTAAGCCTTCTGGGTAATGTAGTTTCCAGATTAATATAGTCCACAGCTGTCAAACTCATTTCAGTTCAGTTCCACATTCAGTTCAATCTGATCTGCAGTGGACTGAACCAGTAAAATAAGAACAGAATAATATAGAAATAATGACAACTCTAAACTTTTATCTGTTTTACAGTGAAAAAAGTAAATTTACATTATGAACAGGTTTCCATCTACAAACTATCCTTTAAAAGATGTGAATAACATGAACAAAGTGGAAAAAATCAGTGTCATTTGAACACTATTCTGCCTCAGGTTATCATTTCCACATGTTCATTAGAACGTACAGATCACAGTGGATCTACAAACACACAAACATTTAATAACAGACAGAATATTGGTACAATTGTACTTATTTCTCTTTAGAATTTGTTCAGGTTATTCACATTTTTTTGCAAAATTCTCCTTAGTTTCAGTGTAAATCCATGAAAATATTTCCATTTCCAAACAGAAACATTGTCAGTTGTCATTATTTCTCTGTTCTTTTGATAGTATTTGACTGGTCCTGTCCACTGCAGACTGAACTGGTCTGAATGTGGAACTGAACTAACAGGACTGGGCACATCTGAGTGGAATTTATGCAGTTCATAAATTCATCCCAGGGCCGGACTGGACCCTTTGGTGGGCTGGATTTGGGCCCCGGGACGCAGGTTTGACACCTGTGATCTGAATGTTTCTGTCAGAACTCAAACATTCCAAATGCAGACTGATTATGACTGTGTGTCCAGTCACATATGGCATATACAGAACTGTAAAAAGTCTGGGACGTCCTTGTTGTTTTGCAGGGTTGTAATGGGCGTGTGCCTTTATTTCGAGAAAGTATTGAAATACACACACACACACACACACACACACACAAGAAAAAAAATCAAGGTAACACTTTAGAATAAGTCCACACTCTGAAGCATTAGTTCAGCATTAACAAATACTGAATTCATTATTTATAAATCATATTTCTGACATGAATACTCATTAGTATATGGTTTATAAACAGTTATAATATAATCATATACTCATTAATAAGCTCATCTACACTGTGCTTAATGATTGTATTTTCATACTTTATAAATTATGGATTCAGTATTTAAACATTTCGTATTGCATCACTTCCAAACCAGTTGTGATGTGCATTTCTGCTCACACATACACTATTCACACATGTACTTAATGGTGAGTGAATATGTTTGTGTGTATTTTATACAAACTCACACATTTATTTTCCAATAGATGTCCTATAAACAGTTATTAATACAGGAGTTCATTCTTTCAGGTAGTTCTAAAGCACTTCCTACTCTTTCAGTCTATGGTGTGAGCTCATCTAAAGTGTGCACTATCTATGACATACAAAACATTTATAAATGAGATTTAAAGGTTGGAAATGAATAAAGACTCACAAAAGTCTGAGTTATTCTAACAAAGGAAAGACACAGCACATGGAATTATCAAACAAACTGCATGACTGAATGATGAAGGATTATGAATGATGAGTAAAACATTTAGAACTGTGCTTATAAACCATATACTAATTAGTATTCATGTCATAAATATGCTTTCTAAATGATGATTTCAGTATTTGCTAATGCTTCATAGTGTGGACTTATTCTAAAGTGTTACCAAATCAGAACTACTTCTCTTCTGCAGGTGAAGCTGGTATTTGTGCGGTTTGGATTCAGTAAACCTTCAGCTTTCTTGGATGTTTTCTTAAATAAAGGGGAAAAATGTGACTATTGTATTAGCTTCATGAAACCATCTGGACAGAGAAGGGGATGGAAGACTGTAAATGCCTCTGGGACGTTCTGAACATGTGGAACACAAGAATAGTTCAAAAGACATTCAGCTGTGATTTAGTTTATTTGTGTGTATATTTCAGTCCTGTCCATATACTTCCTGCACATTTATTGTTAGAAATAACGACACATGCATATTTACAACCCTGCAAAAACAACTCAGACTTTTCCACTGGACTGTAGTTTTAGTGAAGAAAGAAGGCTTTTCCCTCCACACCCAGTAACAATACTGTAGGGTGTGGAACCAACAGGAGTGGACCAAGGTTATTATCATTAACGAAAACTAATGAAATGACCAAAACTAAAATTGTAAAAACATTTTCATTAACTGAAATAAATAAAAACTATAATTAAAAGAAAAATCGGACCAATGGTCCTGTATCTTAGCGGCCAAATTCAAAGCTTTGGGAAATGTATCCAGATCCATTTATTCTCCCCCAGTTCTGTGTATTTATTCTATTACAGAAATAGTCCATGTTTTGCTCATATTCCAATCAGATCTGTAAAAAAATTCAAATTCACACTTGATATCATTGATACTGATTTACTGGATCAATCCACTTCCTATCTGTTATAATGGGAACATTTTTCAAAGTCGCACCAAATCCAGAATCAGATCCAGATCCAAATAATTTCAGTCCCTTGTGTTGACATCATCATACAGCAGCTGTAGACCAAGTTTGAAGTCAATCAGAACTGGAGTTTAACTGAAGACGATTGAAATGTTTTCCCCATAAGAGCCCATGTTAAATTTTGCGTCAGTTCCAGATCCAGAAGAAGATCCTGATCAGCATGTGGACATTATGTTTGGCTCATCTCCCCATCAGGGCTGGACTGGAGACATTTACACTGGAGATCATTTAGATTTACTGAGTTATTGCATCCATCCACTTCCTATCTGTTATAATGGGAACATTTTTCAAAGTGGCACCAAATCCAGAATCAGATCCAGATCCAAATAATTTCACTAACTTTTGTTGACATCATCATACAGAAGCTGTATACCAAGTTTGAAGTCATTTGGAATTGTAGTTTCAGAGAAGAAGACGATTGAAAGTTTTGTAACAGACGACAGACGCCGCATGACGACAATAGCTTATGGCCTGTCGGCCGGTAAACTAAAGACTATCAAACCTGCTCTAAAAATGAATTAAAAAGAACTGAATTAAAGAAAAAGAAGTCCAAACTAAAAAAAAATGAAACTAGAATGAAAATCCCACCCTCTTCCATCCTTGGTGTTGCTGTGTTTGTCTCAGTTTCAGCGTCCCCTCACCACAGCTGGATGGAAACTTGGTGACAGTGTTTCATTTCTTCAGTTTGTCATAAAGTTTCCAGTTGAGGATGGAAAGTGCAGCAGCTGACGCTCACAGGCTGTTTCCTTCCTCTGACTCTTCTATGTTCACTCAGTGTCTGGATTTAATTTGCTCTTAAATGTCACTGTGGGCACTCGGCCTGTTTGTTCTCATCTAATTACCTTCAAGTGTCATTTGTCCAATAACCAGCGGTGCTTTTAAAGGCTTACAAAGAAAAATGGAAGGGTTCAACTTTTTATTCCAACAGACGCTGGCACAAACTGCAGCCCACCTTCTACTGAAAAACATGTTTCTGCTTCAAATGAAAGGTCTGTAATAACTGAAGGAAACCTCTGAAATGAGCCTGATAGTTGACCTGAACACAGCCCTGCAGTGCTTTCAGGTGCCTAACCCTAACCCTCAGTATCATTGGTCTGTGTCATTCCTCAGCTGAATCTCTTCCTCATGCTGAAAAGTTTCTTAGTTCCATCCACCACAAACCATGTGTTCACAAACAGAGTCAGGAGGAACTGGGCATCTGAGGAATTTTGTCATGACATGCTGTTATGACCTGGCTCAAAGGCCACAACAGAAAAGGGGAACACACCATGAATGAAGTTTAACACAAGAATGTTTTATTAAATCAAAATAAGCCAAATTCAACCAAATTAGGGAAAAGCAAAGTAAAGTATTTTACAGAATGTGAATGGGCCGTCAGTAATGTCAGTAGTGTAGGTGTGCATGAGTGGACGTGTGCTGATGTGAGTGTTGAAAAGTGCGAAACAGAACAAAATATCAAAACAACATAACCAACCCAAGAGCTGACAAACCAAGGACCTGTGAGGGCAGAGAGAGAGAGAGAGCTACAGGCAGACTATTTGAAGACAGGAACTCTGGGCGCCACAGGTGTTCTGATCTCCTCATCAGGTGCCTGTTAAAAGACAAGAGCTGGAAACATACATAGCTCCCCCAAGAGGACCCCAGGGGCCATAACAGTGCATTGTGGGAAACGCCGGTTCACACCGCTGTCTGAGAACTGAGGAGAGGAGGAGAAGAACTGAGGAGTGGAGAAGAACTGAGGAGAAGAACTGAGCAGCTCCATGTTGAACTGACAGGAGGAGAATGAACTGAGGATGTGCTGCTGCTTTAACATGTGTCGATCATCTGGACTCAGCTGATCCTCACACAGTCCTGATCACAGTGACTGTTCCACAGATCATTTCCATCTGAAGAAAGAAGAAAATACAAACACAGATCAGACAGAAATGTTTCCTCAGACTAGGGCTGGGCCATAAAACCACAACTATATAGATGGTGAAAGAACTTTTCCTCATTAGAAATATGAGACATGCTGGAGACAGTTTTGGTGGGATTCATTGGTCCGTGTTTTGACAGACATAAGAACAGCCAATCATATTTAAGGAACACCACTGAACCAATCGCTGTAGAGCCACGGCAAGTTCGGTCAACGCCCACAGCACAGGTGTAAGAGCAGCGGCAGCACACACACTAATGTTTGGGCTGAAGCAGGAGGTAAAGAGTGTTCCCTCAGGACTAAATGAGAGCCAGAACTCAGGTGAGCGGGTTACTGAAAAGTAGGGTGGAACCGTTTGGGTTCAGGGTCTGCAATACAATATGGAGGTGGAGCCAACCAATCCATGGAGCCCATGTGAAGAACGCAAACACTTGAATTTTTGGTCAAAATAAAATTGACTTTTTGTTAATGTTCAGGGGGTCAAATTTGTGTTCAAAGTGGCGCGAGAAAAAAAATAAAAATAACGGAACCATGCGATTTTAATAGGCCCTCGCCGACATGTATGTCTGCCCCCCCCCCCCCTTTGTGTGTAAGGATGGGAATCGATAAGAATTTGAGGGAATAAAATAATATAAACAGGTGTGTTTGCATTAACTGTCTGTTATATTTCCATCTGCACAGAAAATAGAACATATACAGTATGAACTAATAAGAAGAACAGATGATGCTGGACCCGGTTTGGGGGTGCGGGGGGGCCTACAGTAACAGTGAAACTCCAGACTCTTTACTAATTCCTCTATTGCTGCATTTCCACTACGTGGAACCTGTTCGACTCTGCTCGTCTCCTGTTGTTGTGCTCCTCATTTCCTTTCCTCTACCTTCAGAAACTTGTATTTGAGGGGGTACGACATTTGTTGCCCGCACCGGAACCAGAACTGGGCCCAGATGACGGCCTGGTGTTCACTCTGCTGTTAGATTCACAAGCACCGCTGAGTAGAGAATCAAATGAATCACATGTGGACAAATGTTTGAACAGACTGGAGGGATTCCACCTTTAGAAGAAATGGAAGCTTTGACAGAGTTCAACTGGACCTGGTGTGGTCTGTTTGGACCTGGTCTGTTTAGACCTGGTGTGGTCCGTTTGGACCTGGTGTGGTCTGTTTAGACCTGGTGTGGTCTGTTTGGACCTGGTGTGGTCTGTTTGGGCCTGGTGTGGTCTGTTTAGTCCGTTTCTGCTTCAACTCCATGTTGTCTTCGTTCTGACCAAAACAATGCAGCGTACGTGTCACATCATCGCGCATGCACAACAAAGGTAGACTCGATAAACAGAATTGTTAAGCAGGCAAACGATTCCAAGGAATCGAGCTACTGGGATCCAGTTCTCAAAAAGAAGCGGTTCTCGATTCCCATCCCTATTTGTTTGTGTGTTTAAAAGAGTTTTAAAATAAATAAATTTGAAATCTTTGTCCTGCTGGTCAGACTTTTAGTTTAGTTTTAAATCCATGTTCCTGTTTTATTTCTCTGAAACAGTTGTATAATGTTCTTCAGCACATCTGTCATGTTCAACCTCTGACAGAAAATCAGAATAACCTTCTGATGTCTTCACAACTAACTTAGGAGGAACGGAAAATTTCAGCTGGACAAAAATAGTGATTTGATTTATATTGTCACACATATCGATATCGTCTGATATGAAAAAAATACTGTGATATGATTTTCTTCCATATCTCCCAGCCCTAACTGAGACTTTTCTGAATTTATTCAAATGACAGAAGAATCAATAAAAATAATCAAACAGACTTCTAATCATGGAGGTGTTCACCAAACCAGCACAAACTGACATTACTTACTCCAGTTTCTCCAGTTTACAGTGTGGACTCTGAACAAGGTCCTTCAGTTCTTTAACATCTGAATCCTTCAGGTTGTTCCAACTTAAGTCGAGTTTTATCAGATGTGAGGGATTGGACTTCAGAGCTGCTGTCAGATAAGAACAGCTGATTTTGGACAAACTGCAGTCATACAACCTGAATAAAGAAGAAATGATGGAGATTGAAATTGACATTCCAGCCAAATATATTTAGGTTTTCAATATGAATGTGAAATATTCAACATTCACCAGTTTTTACTGACTGTAATTTGTGAACCTGCAAGAAAAATAAAACATTAAATGGTGTCAACTATACAGTGGTTAGAAAAACTCTGTGAACCCTCAAAGTTTTCTGCATGAATTGCTCATAAAATGTGATCTGCATCTCAGTCACCAGTATAGACAAACAGAATGTGTTGAACCCAAAACCACACAAACTATGTGAATATTTCATCTGTTCATTGTGCACAGCTCTGAAACCCTCACAGTGGAACTGGAAAAAGGAAGTGAACCCTGAAACTAATGATTCTAAAAAGAGATAACGAGGCTGACGCTGTCAGAGGAGGATTAGAGTCCAGAATTCCTCAACATGAATTGGAATCAATGAAAGCAGATGTGAGCCGTGCATGGAGCCACTGTGACTCCTAAAAACACTCAAAGCTCTGCAGTTGGATGTTCACAAGAAGCATCTGCTCATGTCAACCAGATTTCACAACACAGATCTGAGAAGAGCTTCAATCCAGAGTTGCTGATTTGTATGTGAGTGAAGGGGGCTCCCTCTTCTGCCTGCCTGCTTTCCTCTTCCACTTCCTGCCTTTTCTGCACAAATACAAGATCCAAAAGGACAAAGCACAAACCTGGAGAAGCACTGGACATGTTTCCACATGCTGCTGTTCAAGCATTTCCTGATTGAGAACAACCTCAAAGACTTGAAGGATTCACCAGTCCAAGTTGGACCAACTGTCCACAAATGGACAGGATTGAATTGTGTGGCTAGTCTGCCTAAAAGTGAACGCCCAGCCAAGCTGACTGCAAAGACACAAGCATGAGTGGAAACAGACAAAACAGAAGCAGAGAGGAACAGCTGAAGGCTGAAGGACTCACTGGAAGACCATCACATCTGTGTTCAGGAGTCTATTCCACAGCAGAGATAGAACAGACTCATGTCCAGTGCATGACAGCACAGAGGAAGATGCACTTTTACAACAAGCATCAGTGCATGTGGAAAAGTGAGCAAAGAGCACTGGAACACTTTACAACATGAATGGAAACATGTTCAGACTGATGGAACTGGAACTGTTTGGAAGAACACACAGCACTAGGTCTGACACAAACTACAACATCATCCACACCATCCCAGTCTCAGATCCAAATGGGAAACAGCTACGTTTGTCCACAGAACAAAACCTATCAGTCTCACAATTAGAGCCTGAAAATTGGAAAATGTTTGTGTTTTTTTTTTTTTTTTTTTATCCTATTCTTTTCCATTGGCCTGTGTCTGAGTGACGGAACTTTCTGTCATGTCGGCGTTTGGACTTTGTCTGTCTTTTCGGTTTTGTTTGTCATTTCCTGTTTTATTTTGTTAAGTTTCCCTCATGTGTCTTGTCTGTTGTCTTTACTTCCTCTCCCTGATCGTGTTCACCTTTCCCTGATTACCTGACTCCTCCCTGATTATCTCCACCTGTGTCTCATTGTCTTCCCGCCCTCCTGTGTATTTAAACCCTCAGTCTTCCCCTGTTCAGTTGCCAGTTTGTGCTCTACAACTCGTTTGTGTTCACTAACCAGCGTTTCTTGGGTCCTGTTCGTTTGTCTGCCGTGTTTGACCTGTTTTCGTCCTTCGACCACCGATTCAGCCTGTTCCTGTCCTGCCTGCCTGCTCCCGACCTGGTTCGTTTACCCGACTCTGTCTCTGCCTGCTCCCTTTTATACCTCAGCTTCCAACGATCACCTGTGTTTTGACCTCTGCCTGGATTACTACCGTGAGTCTGCCTGTCCCCCATGTACCGTTGCTTGTGTGATTGTCTTTCCGTGTATGACCTGGCTTGTTTATTGACCACCCTCTGTCTGTCCCTAGTGGGGATTCCGTGGGGGTTTTCCCGGCTCGGCCAAGTCGGCCGTCTGTCGATTCCACCCGCAGCCCAGACGTTTATCTTTTAACGTTTAACCGGAGGCTCCACAGAAGTCAAATATTCTCTGTGTAGTGTCATTTTCCCTGTGAAAGTGTTTAATAAAAACACTAAACCTTATTGGTCATTCGTGGTCTGGCTTTTGGGTTCTGCCTTTGTACTTAGCCTTTTACAGTACAAATTGGCCAACAGAATGAACCCAGCAGACCTAGACCAGGTCCGGGAAGCTATCCGCCTACAGGGGCAACGCATGGGGGGACATGAGCAGTTCCTGCAGTCCCTTATGGACCAAATGTCTCAGCTGTCCTCCCAGATTTCCCAGCTCACCGGTAATCAGGCGTCCGCCCAGAGTCCACCGAGCGAACCGGAACCCTCAGATCCACCTGTGAGGGCCTCGGAGGAACCTAACATCCCTCCTCCCTCTAAGTACTCAGGTAACCCGGACACGTGTCGAAGCTTTTGCACCCAGATACGTCTAATTTTTGATTCCCAACCCAGACGCTTTTCTTGTAAGTCAGCTAAGATTGCTTATGTAGCAAGTTTGTTGGAAGGACCTCCATTAAGTTTTTTCAATTCCCTTATGGAGCAGAATTCCCCCCTAGCTTGGTCAGCGTCTTGTCTGTTGACTGAACTTAAAAGAATATATGATCATCCTGTTCGCGGTCAGCAGGCTGCACTGAGGCTTATGAGGCTGAGGCAGGGAGACCGCTCGATTAGACATTATGTGAGTGAGTTTCGTTCTCTGGCAGTAGAGTCGGGTTGGAATGAGGCAGGATTTATAACTGCTTTTCAGTCAGGACTGAACCACACCATTGGGCGTGAGATGGCGCTCCGCCGGGAGCTACACACACTGGATGACGTCATCTCTGCTGCCATTCTGGTCTCGGACAAATGGGGCATCTGGCAGTCTGAACCGTCTGGGATCCATCCAGCTGGTCATGACAAGAAGGTTGTAGATCCTCCTCTACCAGTACCGGAATCTGGCCAAGCCTCGAGGGAGGAGCCGATGCAATTAGGCCGCACACGTCTGTCCGCAGAGGAGCATCGCCGTCGTCTGACGACCGGACTGTGTCTATACTGTGGACAGGAGGGACATCGGGTCGCCAGCTGTCCGCTGAAGCCCAAGACTCTGGCAGGTGAGGGCTCTCTTTTGAGCCGGACAGTGTGTATGCTAAACTCTCCTCGGGTGCAGCCATTGGTCTGTCTGTCCTCTGATTCTGTTTCTCTACAGCACCCCGTCCTGATAGACTCCGGCTCGGACGCTAACCTTATGGATGAGAGACTGGCTAAGCGGCTCAGTCTGACTCTGGAGCCGGTACAGCGCCCTCTGGAGGCACGGGCCATAGACGATCACATCATCTGTCGTGTGGTGCTGCGCACTCAACCAGTCTCTCTCATATTCAAGGATGGCCATTCAGAAGAGTTATGTTTTCATATTTATCACTCTGGCTCCCAACCTCTTATTCTGGGTCATCCGTGGCTTACCATGCACAACCCGCGGGTCGATTGGAAGACAGGAGAGATTCTGTCTTGGGGTGAGGGCTGTGACACCCACAGGGAAGAGACCTGGACCCAGGATTCCCCGTCCGTTCCTGTTCAGCCAGTGGTGGCTTCAGTGGAGACCGTGAAGGAACCTGAGACTGATTTTCCTGCTTTGAATAAGGTACCTGAGTGTTATCATGATCTCAAAGAAGTTTTTAATAAGGCCCGTGCAACTTCTTTGCCTCCCCACAGACCTTATGATTGTGCCATAGACCTGCGCCCTGGTACCAGCCCCCCTAAGGGACGGTTGTATTCCCTGTCTGGCCCGGAAACCACTGCCATGAAAAAATACATCAATGAGTCATTGGCGGCTGGTTTAATTTGACCCTCTTCGTCCCCAGCAGGAGCAGGTTTTTTCTTCGTGGACAAAAAGGATAAGAGTCTCCGCCCCTGTATAGACTACCGTGGCCTAAACGATATAACTATCCGTAATAGATACCCATTACCACTCATGTCATCGGCTTTTGAACTTTGAACAGAATCCTAACCCTTAAGAGAGCTCCTAAGGTGAGATCTGTTCAGAGCAGGAAGAGGACTGTTAAGGGGAAGAGGAGTTCCTTAAGCAGAGGACCAAATGGAAGAGGCAGGAGGGACATTCTCCAAACACTGGATGACAGTGAATTAATTAAATGCTACAGATTGCACTGTAAAAAAAAAAACCCGTAAAATTTTTTTATTATTCTGGCAGCAGGGGTGCCAAAAAAATACTGTTAAAAAAACAGAAAATAACCATCTTTAAAAAACACAGTTATTTTCCATAATTTAAATACAGTTTTTTGCCCTAACTTTACATGCGATTTTACAATTTTTTTTTTTTTTTTTTTTTTTTTTTTTTTTTACTTTTTAATGTTTAATAAAGAATATTTTCATGTATTAAAACAATCCAATTCCCTATAAATATATATATAAATAATTTTCAGTGAGACTCAGTTGTCCAATCCACTGATAAAAACTGTATTTGGACAGTTTATCAGTGCTTATACATGTTATACATTCACAAAAATACATTTATTCAACAGTTTTGTTGTGAAACCTCCTGTAATTACACAAGATATTTGTCAATGAACAAACAAGTCTGGTTCAACTGACAGAACAAATACTTCTGTTACTGTTAATTGTCAGTAATTTTATCTCATTTTATTATTATTTTTTTTACAGTATTAAACTTTAAATTAACAGTTTATTCTTATGAATAGAAAATAAATATTTGAAAAATTACGATACATTTGCAAATGTATTTTAGCTGTATTTTTCTTTGGAAAAAAAAATCTTTAAAAAAAAATGTAAATTTTATGGTCATTCACAGTTACAGTTTTTTGTGTTCTTTTCCATTTGACATGTAAAATCAAAGTCTGTTTTTGTCATTTCATTGATATTTTCCTGTATCTGAAAAATACAGGAACAATCTGTCAAATAAACAGTGAAAATTCTGTTCAATTACAGATTTTTTTTTACAGTGTGACAATTAATATGAGCAAATAAATAAAACTATCATTATGAGAATACTTTGCAAGTGGGCCTGACTTTTTTCACACATTTTGTCAGATAATTTTAAAGTACAGTTTTCTATTCATTGAACAGATATTTTCTTTTATGTGAAATATTATTTGCAATTACACAGTCTTCATAAGATTAGATTCTATGATTAAGTGAGGGTCCATCCCTGGCCCATTATCACCAAAAGTATATTTTTTTCTAGCTTTTAGGATCAACCAATCACAGCTTTTGAAATGATGACTCATACCTGTCAGCGGGGTCGACCACACCTCCTCACTAACAGGAGTTTCTGTCCATTCTTTGCTCAGTTCTCTGACAGTGTTCTGGAATCACTCCTAAGCTCAGACTCCTTGCTAGGAAATTTTAGGTTAAGTTAGGAGCTCTGTGACAGTATTCTCAGAATCTTTAGGAATACAGGTCCAGGTCTCCTTGGGCCAAATGGGGGGTTAAGTGCCTTGCTCAAGGGCACATCAGCCAAAAACTCTCCGCCAGTCCAGGGAATCAAACCGGCAACCCTTGGGTCACAAGCCGACTCTCCAGCCAATCTAGGCCACGGCAGCTCCAATCATGGCGGACACAATCTAAAGGTCACACAACTCTCCTGACGGTAGCAGAGCGTTTCTCTAAAATGTCCCATTTCATTCCCCTGGCCAAGGTACCCTCTGCTAAGGAAACAGCAGAGGTCAGGAGGACTCATGTTTTCACCATTCATGGTTTCCCCACTGATATTGTTTCAGACAGAGGACCCCAGTTTGTCTCCGGTTTGTGGAAGGAGTTGTGCCAGCTCCTCGGTGCTACCGTCAGCATGACCTCTGGTCACCATCTGCAGTCCAACGGGCGGAGCCAACGCCTCAACAGGAGCTGGACACCTGTCTGCCATGCCTGGTCTCCCAGGATAGGACCACCTGTGTCCATCCCAGTGCGTTTTATCTTGGACCAGACTTTGATCAGGGACTTTTTTGTGCACCACCCAGAGGCTTCTGGGCCGTCAGGAGTCGGCCGTAGAAGGGGGGGTCCTGTCATGTGTGCTCAGGTGTGTTAGTCATGTTCATGTTTAGTGTTTCATGGCTCGTCTTTAGTCACTTTATGTTCAGTTCCAGTCGTTCACATTTGCTCCTGTCTTGCACTTCCTGCTTTATTTTGGACACATCTCTTCCCTCTCGTTTCAGACCCTGACTTCCTCCCTTTGTGTGTTTTCCCTCCAGTGTGATTGTTAGCCCCACCCCTCATTGGTGTCACCTGTGTTCCCCTACCTCATGTACAAACAGTCCTGTCTCTCTTTGTCTGGTGCCAGTTCGTCGTATTCTGTCAGCGTGTTCATGTCAAACGTCCAAACCAGGTTTTTTCATGTTTGCTAGTTTGGTTCCAGTTTTTAGTTTACCAGCCGACAGGCCATAAGCTATTGTCGTCATGCGGTGTCCGGCAGCATCGTCTGTCATCATCGTCTGTTACAAAACTTTCAATCGTCTTCTTCTCTGAAACTACAATTCCGATTGACTTCAAACTTGGTATACAGATTCTGTATGATGATGTCAACATCTGATTCTGGATTTGGTGAGACTTTGAAAATGTCCCCATTATCAGAGATAGGAAGTGGATGGATGCAATAACTCAGTAAATATAAATGATATCCAGTGTAAATGTCTCCAGTCCAGCCCTGATGGGGAGATGACCCAAACATAATGTCCACATGCTGATCAGGATCTTCTTCTGGATCTGGAACTGACGGAAAATTTAACATGGGCTCTTATGGTGAAAACATTTCAATCGTCTTCTTCTCTGAAACTCCAGTTGTGATTGACTTCAAACTTGGTATACAGCGTCTGTATGATGATGTCAACACAAGGGATTGAAATTATTTTGATCCGGATCTGATTCTGGATTTGGTGCCACTTTGAAAAATTTCTCCATTATAAGAGATAGGAGGTGGATTGATCCAATAAATCAGTATCAATGATATCAAGTTGGAATTTGAATTTCTTACAGATCTGATTGGAATATGAGCAAAACATGGACTATTTCTGTAATAGAATAAATACACAGAACTGGGGGAGAGTGAATGGATCTGGATACATTTCCCAAAGCTTTGAATTTGGCCGCTAAGATACAGGACCATTGGTGCTATTTTTCTGTAAGGCTTTTGTTTATCATGGAGATTCTTTGGAGTAGTTTTATACATCCTCCTTGGGAGCGCTTTTTGTTCAATCACTTTTTCAATATTAAAACACTTTGGTTAAAATCTTCAGTTCTCGGTGAGTCGTGCATTTGAGTCCACCATTTTGTGGATCCAGGACTTGACACTAGAGTGGCTTCAGAAACAGAAAAATCCCCTTTTGGACAGAGCCAGTCAGAGCCCAGACCTGAATCCAATAGAGACGCTGTGGACTGAACTCACCAGAGCCATTCACACCACACATCCTAAGAATAGAGCTGAGCTGATGCAGTTGTGTCAGAAAGAATGATCCCAAATGTCCCTGGACATTGTGCAGGTCAGATCAGCAGCTCCAAAAACACTGGTTTAAGGTTATTGGTGCAAAAGGAGCTTCAATCATTATATTCACTGGGACTGTTTAATAGTTGTGCTCAATAAACACATGAAATATTATTTTGGTTTGTGTGCTATTAGGTTAAACACATTGTATTTGTCTGTACTTGTGACTGACATGTAGATTAGATCAGATTTTATGAGCAATTCATGCAGAAAACTAGAACATTTCAAAGGGTTCACACAACTGTTCTTGGAACTGTAAAACATTATGGATGTCAGTTCTGTTTGTTCATAAATGAGGTTCAGCTGCTCCTAAAACAGAACTCTATCAAACTAACAGTGAACTGACCACAGTCGCTGTAGTTTACAATCTGGACTCTGCAGGAAATCACACAGCTCCTTCACTGATGAATCCTTCAACTCGTTTCCACTCAGCTCCAGTTTTATCAGATGTGAAGGATTGGACTTCAGAGCTGAGGCCACAGAAGAACAGCTGATCTCTGACAAACTGCATTTATACATCCTGAAGAAAGAGTCAATGATGTAGATTAAATCCATTCAGGATCCAGTTCTATATGTTTAGGGTTTAATCACATGTTTCAGACTGTTTTTGTCAGATTTCTATGTGTAAACTTAAATGTCTAAAGTGTCAGACAAATGTAAACAGTAAACAGACCAATACTTACACATTATTTCTACATGTGTATAAATCTGCATCAAATAGAGGGAATGTTTCTTTATTATTAACATTAATGTCAGTATTTAGTGAGTGTCAAACTGTTGGAATATGTTTTCATGCTTTGATGTCATAGAAATGCAAACCCCAGTGGATGATGTTCTCTATGACATCACCAAAAGTCTAAAGCTTTGCCATTGGAGCTGAAGTACTGTCCTGCAGTAAATGCACATCATTATTCCACCACTGTCACTGATGGAAATGTTTGAGCTGAATATTCACTTTCTCTCTGATGTCATATTAGTTGGAGTGAACAAACACTGAAACTAGGACTGCTTTTCTTTTCAGTCTTTCCACCTATACATCTGTAGTTTCAGTTCAGAACTCTCATCTGTGTTGTTGTTCATTTGGGAGCTTTGTCATTAATGGCTCATCTTTTCATGTGGGACAGATCATCACACTCATATGACTGGACTCCTCACTTTCTGGACCTGAACAATGACTGGACTTGTGGGATTTTCATCCTACAACCTTCAGACGTTCTACACACATAAAGGTGAACACTCCAGACTTACTTGTAGTTTGGACATAGTTTGGAACTTTCACCTCCGTCATTTTGGCTCATGCTGTTTTACACTCTTTAGAGTTTCTGTCGGATTTGATCTTTGGTCAATCACATGTTTAAAAAAGCACTTTTACAGCTTTAGATTCACTTCAGATTCCACAATTTACACTTTGATGATCATCTTGTCTATTTGAACACATGCAGTATTTTATCATGTGTTGATTCTTTCTTTGTTGTGAACACAAAGTAAACTCTTCCTCCATGTTGAACTGTTGTCTGAATACAGTTGGTGAACATTTGAACAACAGTGTCTTCCTGTTCTTGGTGTTCTTCAGTTTCTGTCAATTCTTTGTGTTTAGATACTGATGAATCTGTCATGACTCTATTGTACTGATGGAGTGGATTCTGATCAAATGGACATCATTATATTTCAGACAATTCCATTTTCAGTGTCTGTCAGTGCATCCATAAACACACACACTGTTTATGTTTCTGGTCATTTCAACGTACAAATTCAAATTATTTTCTTGTTCTTTTTTTTTTTTTTTTTTTTTAATACAAAACAGATTTTTTTTTTTTATTTCATATTGATACGTCTTATGAGAAGTTTTTTTTTTTTTTCTTTTTTTTGTCACAAGATCCTTCATATATTTGTTCTCATCTCTGATGAGGCTCTGCCGTTAGTAAAACATATAAACTCTAGAACAGTAACGGTGAACTGACCTCAGATCCTGTAGTTTACAATGTGGACTCTGCAGGAAATCACACAGCTCCTTCACTGATGAATCCTGGAGGTTGTTTTCACTCAGACCCAGTTTTATCAGATGGAATGGATTGGACTTCAGAGCTGAGGCCACAGAAGAACAGCTGATCTCTGACAAACTGCATTTCCACAACCTGAATAAAGAATAAATCATGTAAATTCAAATGTATTAATGATCCAGTCAGATGTGTTCAGGTTTTAATTGGACTTAATTCGACTGAACTTTACACTTTTGTCCAATCACTTTCTCATTTGTTTCAGTTCCATGTCTACAGAGTCAGTCTTCTACAAACACACACCTGAACACATCAGTTCACATCTGATGTCAAATAACCTTCAACCAACTAAAGCCTTTAAACTTCACCCAGTGACTCCTCCTGCTTTAACTAGAACAGATGCTGTTTGTGTTTTTGTATAATGAAAAAATGCAAAACTTAAATCACTGTAAAAACACAGACTTTTTTCATGAGTTTTCACAGTTTTTATCAATAATCCACACCTCTTATAATATGATTTGAATTTGCGGTGGTTTTAATCTGCACATTGATAATGAGTCCGATAAGCTGTCTACAGATTTGATGAACTTCTTTAACTCCATGGATTTTATACAGCATGTCATACAGCCGACTCCCAACAGGAGACCCACTCTGGACCTGGTCATCAGCCTTGGCCTGTCCAACAGGTGTGTCCTCTGCTGTTGATTTGGCTGGATCTGACCACTACTGTGTGTTTTTGAACATCAGCGCTTTGAACCAAAGGCAGACCTCGCTGAGAACTGAGGAGGCGCTGTCTGACCCCTGAAGTGGACGCAAATTTGACTCAAGTTGGACACAAATACCCTCCACTTCCTTTATCTGCATCCTGGGATTTTATGCTTGAAAGTTTGAATAACAAACTAAAGTCAAGCCTCAATTCTGTAGCTCCACTGGTTACAAAACAGGTGAAAACAAAGCCTACACCCCCATGGAGAAATGAGGAAACACCAACGTTGAAAAGAAAATGCAGGATGGCTGAAAGAAAATGGAGGAAGAACAAAATAACAACAAACTGTCAATTATTCTTTGAACAACTTCAAATATACAACAAGGCAGTCAGACAAGAAAGAAACACCTACTTCACGAATAGAATTTCTTCCCATAAAAATAATCCCAAACTCTTTTTCTCCACAATTGATCATTGAATCAACCCAGATCTCAACAGACACTCTGACACAACTGACTCCTTGTGTGAAAGTTCTGCAGACCACTTCAGAAGCAAAATGGATTTGATTGGATCCAGTATTTGACCTGTTCAAGAAACCATTTGAATCAGACTGAGGGTGGACCTGTACCTGATCAAACACTGGACAGTTCAGACCTGACTGATGCTCAGACACTTGGTAGTTCTGTCCCCAGTAAACCCAGCCAACTGCCTTTTAGAGTCAATTCCCACATCACTGTTTCAGTTCTTTGATGGATCCTTTGAAGGTGAACTCTGAAACATTGTTCATGTCTGTGTTCAGACGGACACCTTTCCCACTGCCTTTCAAACAGCAGTGGTGAGGCCCCATCTGAAGAAGAGCACTTTGGACCCGGACACTTTGAACAACTACACACCCATATCCAACTCACCTTTTATTAGCAT
Organism: Sphaeramia orbicularis; assembly: GCF_902148855.1. Taxonomy (NCBI): domain Eukaryota; kingdom Metazoa; phylum Chordata; class Actinopteri; order Kurtiformes; family Apogonidae; genus Sphaeramia; species Sphaeramia orbicularis. The sequence continues at coordinate 383,043 of NC_043974.1, read as the reverse complement.
AATTTTACACAAAATTGTTTTCAAACAACTGAGTGACTTTTAAATCAAAACACTATTTCAGAGAAATATCAGTCTGGTTTTAGGATGAATCCCAGTACAGAGACAGCTCTATTAAAGATAGTCAATGATCTGAGTCCTGGTACTATTGGATCTGAGCGCTGCTTTAGATCCAGTAGATCACCCAGTTCTGTTCAGTAGACTCAGACCCCTGGTGGGCCTCTCTGGTACTGGTTTGAACTGGTTTCAATCCTATCTTACAGATAGGACATTTCCGCTGAGTATGGATACATGCTCTTCAGAGATCCATGAAATCAGATGTGGTGTGCCCCAAGGCTCAGTCTTAGGCCCCATACTCTTTAACCTATATATGCTTCCACTTGGGGATATCATCAGGAGACATGGCATCAACTTTCACAGCTATGCTGGTGACACACAGCTGTACATGGACATGTCTCCTGAAGACACTCGGCCAACTGATGCCCTTTTTAACTGTATTTTAAAAATTAAAACCTGGATGGCAGAAAACTTCTTACAGCTCAACCAGAGCAAAACTGAAGTTTTAGTTATTGGTCCTGAGGCTACGGCAGAGAAATACTTACCAAAACTACAAGTGTGTTCTTTTAACCCATCAGAACAAGTAAAAAACCTGGGTGTTATCTCTGACTCTGAGCTCACTGTGATCCCATTTATTAGATCCACCGTAAAAACCAGTTTTTATCATCTTCAGAATATAGCCAGAGTCCGTCCAGTTGTCTCTCCAGCCAACGATGGTAATGCATGCTTTTATCTCCAGTAGAATCCACTACTGTAATGCTCTGCTTTCTGGTCTTCACAAAGTTAGAATCTCACAACTTCAGCTTCTCCAGAACTCAGCCACTCCAGTACTGACGAAGACCAGAAGGTGGAATCACATTACAGTGGTTTGAAAACCACTGCCTTGGCTCCCCGTGGGTTTCAGGATTGATTTGAAGGTCCTTTGAATGGTTCTTAAATGTCTTGATGGTCTTGCTCCTTCTTATCTTTAAGATCTGCTTTGACCATATGAACTCTGGTGGACTCTGAGGTCCTCTGGCACCGGCCTGAGAACTGTTCCAAAAGCTAAAACCAAGACTCACAGTGAGGCAGCTTTACAGCATTCTGCTCCTGGACTATGGAACAGCCTGAGGAGAACCTGAGGAGAACCTGAAGAGAACCTGAGGGGAACCTGAGGAGAACCTGAAGAGAACCTGAGGGTAACCTGAAGAGAACCTGAGGAGAACCTGAAGAGAACCTGAGGGGAACCAGAGGAGAACCTGAGGAGAACCTGAAGAGAACCTGAAGAGAACCTGAGGGGAACCTGAGGAGAACCTGGAGAGAACCTGAGGAGAACCTGAAGAAAACCTGAGGAGAACCTGAGGGGAACCTGAAGAGAATCTGAAGAGAACCTGAGGAGAACCTGAGGAGAACCAGAGGAGAACCTGAAGAGAACCTGAGGGTAACCTGAGGAGAACCAGAGGAGAGCCTGAGGGGAACCTGAGGAGAACCTGAAGAGAACCTGAGGAGAACCTGAAGAGAACCTGAGGGGAACCAGAGTAGAACCTGAGGGGAACCTCAGGAGAACCTGAAGAGAACCTGAGGAGAGCCTGAAGAGAACCTGAGGGGAACCTGAGGAGAACCTGAGGAGAACCTGAAGAGAACCTGAGGAGAACCTGAAGAGAAGCTGAGGAGAACCTGAAGAAAAACTGAGGAGAACCTGAAGAGAACCTGAGGAGAACCTGAATAGAACCTAAAGAGAACCTGAGGGTAACCTGAATAGAACCTGAAGAGAATCTGAAGAGAACCTGAGGAGAACCTGAATAGAACCTAAAGAGAACCTGAGGGTAACCTGAATAGAACCTGAAGAGAATCTGAAGAGAACCTGAGGAGAACCACAGGGCCACAGAGAATGTAGACATCTGTCAAACCAGGCTCCAGACCCACCTTTTGTATCTGGCTTTGAACTAATGCCCCTTTTTAGCTTACCTGCTGACAGGCCGTAAGCTATTGTTGTCATGTGGCGGCGGCGGCGTCTGTCGTCCATTACAAAAATTTCAATCATCTTCTTCTCCGAAACTACAACTGACTTCAAACTTGGTGTAGCGACCAAGCCCAAACTTAAAGCTGCCAAGGGGCAGCGTAGACGGGAAACATCCTTGACACGCTAGGCAGACTTCTGCGTTCGTGAAATAAAAACCTTCTAAACGACTTCTTCTTTGAATTATTTATTGCTCATCCTTTCTTCAACGTGCTCATGCAAAGTTGTAGTCATCAATATCCAAAAGTCCCACAAACACACAACACATCACCTGGCGTGGCACTGAGTGCCGGCGTGCGGTCAAAAAACTATTGGTGCTCTCCCGTCTAGCAACACCTGACCTCAGAAGAAACATTCCTACCTAAATAGGCATGTGTTCAAAGGTGACACCTGGTGGACAACATGGCATCCCACACATTTTCTTGAGTTGGCCCTTACACACCGGCCCCTTATTGTAATGACTTACAGGCATAACAATTCAAACATTTACAAAGTAAGGTGCCATAAACAAGATGAAATACAAACAAGTTTGATTACCACATTACACAGAATACCTTAAATGACCTGCTAACCTTCATTCTCATGTAACAGGCAAAGTTTAGTCACAGGCCTTTCAATGACACTAGACTTCGTTTGCAGATGCACTGAGCGCACAAATCCCCTTTTATCGTGGAAAGCCTCCAAGACCCTTCTGAGTGGGCAGGAGCCTCTTGGGGCAGTGGGATCCATTACGATGACGACATCTCCGACCTTCAGATTTTTCCTGTTGAGGTTCCACTTTTGTCTTTCCTGTAACAGTGGTAAATATTCGCAAACCCATCGTTTCCAGAAGAGATCTGATATATATTGAACTTGTCTCCACCGACGTTTCATGTAAAGGTCATGAGGTTCAAATAGTCCAGGTGGCAGTGCAGGTTTTCCTTTCATGAGCAGAATGTGATTAGGAGTGAGAGGTTCCAAGTCATTTGGATGATTTGACAGTTTAGTGATTGGTCGATCATTCAAAATTGCTTCTGCTTCACATATGGCTGTGTGAAGCCCATCATCATCAAGCATCTGCTGTCAAAGCACCGAACTGAGAATCCTCCTCACCATGCGAATCATCCTCTCCCAAATGCCACCGAAGTGAGAGCCTGCTGGAGGATTGAAAGACCATGTGACTCCATGTTGCTGCACTGCATTTTGGATCTGGGCATGATTTAGAGCTGCAACAGCCTCCCTTATCTCTTTCTGCTCCTGGAAAGTTAGTTGCATTATCTGACTGAATGCGAACCACCTGACCTCTCCTGGCCATGAAACAGCGCAGTGCGTTGATACAGGCGTCTGTATCCAATGAATCTGCAATCTCTAAATGCACTGCTCGGCTTGCAAAACAAGTAAAAATCACTCCATAACGCTTGGCTGTGCCTCTGCCTTTCTTCACCTCAATCGGTCCAAAATAATCTATTCCAGTGTTAGTAAATGGGGGTTGGGCAGGAAGGATTTGCTCTTTCGGCAAGTCAGCCATTTTTTGTTCCATCAGCCTGCTGTTGTATCTCCTGCAGAAGCAACAGTCTGCCATGATCTTCCTCACCACTGAGTGGGCACCTGTGACCCAGTATTTCCTTCACAGTGTGGACAACATATGGTTACGACCACTGTGAGCAAGCTGCTGGTGAATGTGCCTCAGAATGAGAGTGGCTACATGCTGATCTTTTGAGAGAATGAGGGGATGTTTTACTTCTTCTGGTAGTGAACCTTTAGTCAGCCGTCCTCCAACTCTTAAAAGTCCATCACTCAAATATGGATCTAACCTGTAAATTGAGCTCTGCTTACTCACTGATCTTTGTCCAGCTTTCAAAGCAGCAATTTCCTTGGCAAACCTTTGCTGCTGACAGTACTGAATGATAGCAAGCTCAGCCTCCATCAGATCCTCCATTGACAAAGTTTGCCCCGTTTGCTCTGGTCTTTGCTGCGTCATCTGAGCATTGGATGTACGTCTCCTCTGAGTTTTCTCCAGTAGTCTTTTTCAGCTTAAGAAACCAGGCAACAGTGACCTTCAGTTTCCTCCAATCTGAGAAGTAAGTCATCAGTTGACTGGTTGCATCCACTGAGCTATCCACAATGGCAACATTCACCGTGACTTCCCTTTTGACCTCTACATCGTCTGTTCCCAGGGCGCTATCCATGACATTAACTGGCCAGCTTTCCTCTGGTCCAACCAAGAACTTAGGACCTTCGATCCATCTGCAGTTTTGAAGGAAATCGCCAGCCCTTATTCCTCTGGATGCATCATCCGCTAGGTTTTCCTTGGAGCTTACATAATGCCACTGAGAAGGTGTGGCGGCTTCTCTGATTGTTGAGACCCTATTTGCCACAAAAGTATGAAAACGTTTGTCCTCATTCCAAATGTATTTCAGCACAGAGGTGCTATCGGTCCAGAAGACAGATTCTTTTAGTTGCAGCCTTAGCTCATTCTTCAACATCAGGTCGATACGAACAGCCAGGACAGCAGCAGTGAGCTCCAAGCAAGGAATGGAAATAGCCTTTAGAGGTGTAACTCTGGCCTTGCCCATCAGGAATGCAACGTGGACTCCTCCTGTGTCATTCTGCACCCTGAGGTAAGTGACTGTTCCGTATCCTGCTTCGCTGGCGTCTGAAAAATGATGGAGTTGAGCATGCTTAAGGTCTCCAAATCCCTTGGTTTTAATGCACTTTTCCACCTTAAACGCAGCCAAAATATCTAGGTCCTTAATCCACCTGTTCCACTGATGCAGCATGGTCGGAGGTATGGTTTCATCCCATCCGATGTTTTTCCTGCAGAGCTCCTGTAGCATAATTTTAGCAGGCAATACAACTGGTGCAAGAAACCCAAGTGGATCATATACTGAACTCGAAACTGACAACATTCCACGTCTTGTACAGGACCTCTGAGGAACCTTCATCATGAACTTAAAGCTGTCGGACTCAACACACCACAGAAACCCAAGAGCGCGCTCCACAGGAAGGTTGTCACGATCGAGATTGAGCTCCCTCAACTCCTTAGCTCGATGTTCCTCAGAAATAGTCTGCAGTAGGTGGCGACTAGCGCTCATCCATTTAGTCAGAATGAATCCTCCTTTCTGACAAAGATCCATGAGATTTTTGACCAAGAGTGAGGCCTCCTTTTCTGAGCTGGTGCTCTTTAAACAATCATCAACGTAGAAGCTCTCCTTGATGGTTTGGACCACTTCAGATGGAAAACTGGACTGATTGTCATCTGCAGTTTTTCTTAGCACAAAGCTAGCACAGTTTGGAAAAGATACGGCACCGAACAAATGAACCGTCATTCGGAATTCAGACACCACCTTGGTCAGATCTCCTCTGGCCACCACAGAAACCGAAGGAAATCTCTGTCATCCTTGTGCACTTTCACCTGATGGAACATTGACTGGATGTCTCCCATGACAGCTACCGATTCCTGCCTGAATCTGAGGAGGACTCCAAGTAGGGTGCTGGTAAGATTGGGGCCTTGCAGCAGCTCTTCATTCAATGATGTGCCCTTGAATGTTGCACCACAGTCGAACACCACCCTCAGTGTCTGCTTCTTTGGGTGATGTACTCCGTGATGAGGGATGTACCAAACTCTCCCAGGACAACCATCCAGCTGCTCCACAGGTACCATCTCTGCATATCCCTTATCAATCATTTCGTTAAGACAAGCTTTGTACTCCTCAAAAAACTGTTCATTACTCAGAAATTTCTTCTTCAGACTCTCCAACCGCTGTTTTGCCACAGAGCGGTTGTTTGGTAGGGAAACATTTTCCTTCTTAAAGGGCAGTTGCAGACTGTAATGACCATCCTCCAGTGTTGCAGAATTTTCCATGATCTCCAAAAACTGCATATCCTCCCTTGACAGTCCTTTGTTCTCTGTAGCACTCTCATTAAAGTCGTGGTTGTATTGTTCACACAGCAGCCTCTCCAACTTCAATGTAGAAATCCTGTTAACCGACACTGAAGGTAAGTCTGCTGCCATAGTGCTGTCCTTGGTGTCCAGTAGTCCATTTATGGTCCATCTTAATACTGTCCTTATAGCATATGGACCATTTCCACAGCTGTTTATCACCTCCCAGGGTTCCAACATCTTTGGTGCATTGCTTCCAATAAGCAGGTCCACCTCAGCCTGGATACGAGGAATGTGCACTCTTGACAGATATGCCCACTTCGCTATATCTCCTTCAGTTGTGATGTTGTCTACACTTACAGGCATCCTCTTCTTTGTGAGGACTTCAGGTAGTTTATAGAAGAGGTTGGTCTCCAAACCAGACACTTCCAACCCTGTACATTCATAGGCTGGCACGACTCTTTCCTGTCCCATTGTCTGTAGCAAAATATGTGTCCGTCTTCCAGCCAGGTTGAGTTTTCTCATGAGATGCGCCTAACAGAAGGTGGCAGTACTGCCAGGATCAAGGAAAGCATATGTCTGTATTATCCGGTCTCCTTTGATAGATTTAACCTGTACCGGCAAGATGGAAAGAAAACAGCGTTCCCTACTGGCCCCTGTATGACCACAGGTTTCATGAGGTACTTCAGTGTTGCATGCTGCTGGCTCTTTAACATGTTCAGTGTTGGTGTTGGTTTCATCTCTCCTGTCAATATGAAGCACACTTGGATGACTTTGACCACAACTCCTGCAAGTCAAACACTCTTTGCAGTCACGACTTCTGTGACCTGGACATAAGCAGCCAAAACAAAGCTCTTTCTCCTTTAGAAAGCATATTTTGTCTCTGTGCTTCTTCTTTCTGAACTGCTGGCATTCTTCCAATGAGTGACTTTGATTACAGCACACACAAGTACACTTAGACACTGTAAAGCCGCGAGCACGTGAGGCTGCTCCTGAATCTCTGAAGTTCTCAACTGGCTGCACAGGAGCAATGGCGGTGGCAAAGCTGTTTCCTTTAATTCTGTTTCCTGACTGTGGCTTCAATCTGTTGACAACCTTTGAGCCAGCTGTTCCTGATGGTGGGTCCAGAATACCACCAAATAAGGGATCTGATAGAATTCTCACATGTTTTTCAATGAATGCAACCAAATCCTGGAACAAAGCTCTGCATTTGGACATCTGAACTAGACCTCCGCCGGCGTTTGAAGAGCAGCTCCCGGTGTCCTCACGCTGGTGGAAACAGTCTTGATCCGCAGGAAGAAACGCGCTGCCTCACTCTGCCAAGCTGGAAGCCATCCGTGGTGTCCTGTAGCCGATAGCCTTAGCTTGCTGCTACAGCCCAACTCCAATGAATAAATGTCCACTTCCAGCATCCACTCATCCGAAACGGCTGCAATGCCAACACACGTCGCCGCTGTGACAAAGCTCTTCCAGCGTCCTTTAGCACAGTTTTTTGACTTGAATGTAGCGACCAAGCCCAAACTTAAAGCCGCCAAGGGGCAGCGTAGACGGGAAACATTCTTGACACGCTAGCCGGACTTCTGCGTTCATGAAATAAAAACCTTCTAAACGACTTCTTCTTTGAATTATTTATTGCTCATCCTTTCTTCAACGTGCTCATGCAAAGTTGTAGTCATCAATATCCAAAAGTCCCACAAATACACAACACATCACCCAGTGTGGCACTGAGTGCTGACATGTGGTCAAAAAACTATTGGTGCTCTCCCATCTAGCAACACCTGACCTCAGAAGAAACGTTCCTACCTAAATAGGCATGTGTTCAAAGGTGACACCTGGTGGACAACATGGTATCCCACACATCTTCTTGAATTGGCCCTTACACTTGGTATACAGCTTCTTTATGATGACGTCAACAAAAGTTAGTGGAATTATTTGGATCCGGATCTGATTCTGGATTTGGTGCCACTTTGAAAAATGTCCCCATTATCAGAGATAGGAAGTGGATGGATGTAATAACTCAGTAAATATAAATTATATCCAGTGTAAATGTCTCCAGTCCAGCCCTGATGGCGAGATGACCCAAACATAATGTCCACATGCTGATCAGGATCTTCTTCTGGATCTGGAACTGACGGAAAATTTAACATGGACTCTTATGGAGAAAACATTTCAATCGTCTTCTTCTCCCAAACTCCAGTTCTGATTGACTTCAAATTTGGTATACAGCTTCTGTATGATGATGTCAACACAAGGGATTGAAATTAGTGCTGGGCAGCAATTAAAATTTTTATTGCGATTAATCACGTGGGTTTCTGTGATTAATCGCGATTAATCACATAGTTCTATTGGGGGGGGGGGGGGGGGGGGGGGGGGTTGCTGGCATCAACAGTGTGTATTTCCTTTCAGTGATATTTCAGACTGCAGTACTTTCGCTGATAAAAATAATTGCACATGTCAGTGCTTCCAAACACCTGTGTCCTTCTCCCCCCACCATCTGAAGACATTTCAAATGAAAATGTCCATGGAACAGACCGCTACTGTTACACATGTTTATGTCCACACATGTTTATTTCCGCTTGTGAGTGATTGACAGGAGTCTTAGTCCCACTAATCAGTACTAATAATAATAAGAACAATAATATGTGATGTTCAGTTGTTCAAAGTAAACAAAGGGGGCCCTCTAGTGGTTGGAATAAATTGCACTAATGTATGTTTTGTCCCTGCGGTGTTCCCGTAGTCAGTTTGGACATAAGAAGGAACTAACAGACACGTTTCTTTCACTCTGTTTGTATGGACAGGTAAACGTTTGCCTGTGAGTATTTTCTGTTCAGTTGTTGTCAGAATGAATAGTATCAAATATCTCTGATGTGAACCTTTGTTTCTGGATAAAAAGACATTGTAAATCTTAAGTTAATATGTAAATGCTAATCGTTAGCATGTCTATGGATTTTCCTATTCAAGTTAGCATCGAGCTAGCGATCTTTTTCCCATTCATTTAAATGTATAATGCCATGTAAATGTACTAAGGCAGTGAACAGAACTCAGACATATTTTGTTTGTATGTGTCAGTTTTACAGTGAGTCTACAGGAACAGATTTGGACACAAGTTTTGGTAGTCCGTCTTTTCTTGTTAAACCTGTTGTCTATCTGCAGCTAATCGCTACATGCACACAAGCAGAAGAATAGGAGTTAGAATTGTACTGTCCTCGCTAAGACGTCTGTACTTAGTCTGAACTAGACAGTGAGCTAAACTCTGAACTGTCGATGCCAGATCTGTGCTCTGAAGTCTGCAGCTTTAATGTACATACTTGACATCATGCAGATTGACAGAGTGAAACTATAAAATAAAGACAAAATAATTCAATTAGCTATTTCTACTAATGATATGCATATTCAGGGAGAATGCATAGATGTAATTATTCTAAACTTAAATTGACTGCTAATATAACAATCACATCATAAATAAGTACAGGTCAGTTCAAAGGCTGGCATATTAAACACAACCAATGAATTTACATAAACTTTGCATGAGCCTGTATAAAGAATTAGCAACCCATCTGCTACTGCTAGCATAAACGAATTAGCTTAAACATGTTAATAACACATTGTAATAAACACATTTAAAATAACGTCATAAACATGTTTCTAATGGCACGTTTGCATGTGAAATTATTTAATAAACAACAGAATGATTGACACATACAGGTGTTGAACTGCAGGAGTTACACACAGTTTGATTCAGCATTACTCAAATTTTCTCCTCTCAGCTACACCAGCACCGGCGCTTGGTGCATGTGAAGTGCCAAAATAAAAGCCTTAGTTTCAAAATAAGAGTCTATATGTATAAATGAACTAAGACTTGCTTGAAAGGCAGGACGGCATTAACGGGAGATTTTAAAAAATTGTCGGCGTTATTTAATGAATGCGTTAATATGTTAATAACGCGTTAACTTGCCCAGCCCTAACTGAAATTATTTTGATCCGGATCTGATTCTGGATTTGGTGCCACTTTGAAAAATTTTCCCATTATAACAGATAGGAAGTGGATTGATCCAATAAATCAGTATGAATGATATCAAGTGGGAATTTGAATTTTTTACAGATCTGATTGGAATATGACCAAAACATGGGCTATTTCTGCAATAGAATAAATACACAGAACTGGGGGAGAATAAATGGATGTGGATACATTTCCCAAAGCTTTGAATTTGGCCGCTAAGCTACAGGGCCATTGGTCCGATTTTTATCTTCTGTTTTTAATTCCTGTCTCTCTTAGTTTTTCATTTGACTTTTAATTGGACCTTTAACCACTGCTTCTGTTCTATTTTTAATGCTTTATACTTCCATTCTATTTCCATAGATGTTTTCTATTCTATTTCTATTCTTTGAAGCAGTGCTTCTTTTTCTGGGTTTCCATGTACATCTCCAGTGTTTCATTGGGGGGGTCCTCCACACTGGGGGGCAGCTGTGGGCTCTGGTGGCTGTGGCGCTCTCTCGGGGTCTGCTCCTCCCTGGTGGGGTGGGGGTCCCTGCTGCCCTCCCTCACCGGTCAGGATGCAGCTCTATGATGGTGGCACCGGGTTGCTGGGGGTGCCCCCCCCCCCCCCATGATAGCACCTCCTCTCTGTTGTTTTATGCCCTCCCCCCGTGCTCAGCCTGTTTCTGTCCTTTGTTTCTGCATCTATTTTTTTGTTTTAACCGTTATTTATGGATATCAACACTGGTAAATGGGTGTGTGTGTGTGTGTGTGTGTGTGTGTGTGGGGGGGGGGGGGGGCGGCACTGATTTTATATGTAAAGCACTTTGTTCTACATTTAACTGTACAAAAAAGTGCTATTTAAATCAAGATTGATTATTGATACTGTGTGTTTGCTCTATTTTTTCTTTGTTCAATGTTACATATCAGAATAAAAGACAAACCCTTTAAGTATGTGTACAGATAATGAAACATAGAAACTCTAGAACAGTAACAGTGAACTGACCCCAGTGTCTGTAGTTTACAATGTGGACTCTGCAGGAAATCACACAGCTCCTTCACTGATGAATCCTGGAGGTTGTTTTCACTCAGATTCAGTTTTATCAGATGGAATGGATTGGACTTCAGAGCTGAGGCCACAGAAGAACAGCTGATCTCTGACAAACTGCAGTTATTCAACCTGAACAAAGAATAAATCATGGAAATTAAAATCCATCAATAACACATTTTATTTCTTTATTTTTAGGGCTGTCAAAATTAACACATTAACTCAGATTAATCCATCATCATAATTAATCTGATTATAAATGTTAACATCATTAACCCATCTGCAGCAGAATGACTGTGAATGTCTGCTCCAACACATTTGGGTCAGTTTGTCCAGTAGAGTTAGAGTTAGAACAGAACCAGCAGAACCCACCCATAAAGAACAGAACCAGCAGAACCCACCCATAAAGAACAGAACCAGCAGAACCGACCCAGAAAGAACAGAACCAGCAGAACCCACCCATAAAGAACAGAACCAGCAGAACCGACCTACAAAGATGTTAGACACTTCTGTTGGGGGCATGACCCACCCCCCATAGTACTATAAGTGGGACGGAAACTGACACGTGTGCAGTTACCGTCTGAAATGCAGGTGTGTGCACCCCCCGACCAAACCGTGTGCGTTCACCCTCCACCCCCCATTATGCACCACCACACCAACAGATCAGTTCCACAGGAAACACTGCACTGTATGGAATATGTACATGTATTAAATATTAGAAGATGATGTTTTTGTTTAATGTTCAATCCTCTGATCAGAGCTGAAAAGGTTTGAAATGGAAAATTACAAACTCAACAACAGACATTTGATGACAGCTTTTCTGAATGTTATATTATTATTTTACTTTGTGTTCTTATTTTTATCAGTATTTTGTATTTCTTCTTGGTGCTTTTACTTGACTGTATTAAAAAGAACATCTTCAACTCATCATATGATGTAAAATAAAGGATGATGATGGGTTTGTATGACAAAGGTTCGGTTGTTTAATGCTCACACATCTGATCATGTAAACGTGTGTGAATCTCACATATTAAATATTTTCAGTATTTTTAAAACATCTCTTTCAGTGTAGGTTTTCAGTGTCAGTTTTGGTTGTCTGAGATCAGATCAGGAACAGCTGTTGTTCCACTGGACCACATGGTGCTTCAGTAATTAGCACTATGGCCTCTGAGCAGAAGGAGGATTCCAGCACCAACTGTGTGTACCTTTGTGTGTGAGCGCTGCATGTTCTACCCCTGTCTGCATGGGTTCTCTCTGGGTTCTCCAGGTTCCTAACATCCTCCTTCTTCATAGTTTCAATGGGAAATCGAAATCCCTCATAGGTGTGAATGTGAGAATGAATGGTTGTTTGTGTGTGACAGTACTGCAGTGAACAGGGTGGACCCCACCTTCATCTATAGGTAAGCAGGATCACCTCTGGCACCCCCATGATCCTCAAGAGGAAAAACACATGGATGTGTTTGGACTGAACAGTAGACAGTCAGTGAACTAACCTCAGAGTTTCCAGTCTGCAGTTTGGACTCTCCAGTCCAGACGCCAGTTTCACTCCTGAATACCGTAGGTTGTTGTGACTCAGATCCAAAAATCTCAGATGTGAAGGATTAGACTTCAGAGCTGAGGCCACAACTTCACAGTGAGTCTGTGAGAGTCCACACTGAGAAAGTCTGTAAATACAGAATTTACAGGAAATTAATTATGTACACATTTATTGAACATCTGAGTCTTAACGAGGTCAGGATATGGTGTTGTGTGAACAGTTCTAAGGTTTAAAAAAGACAAGAAAACCAGATTAATAAAACAGGCATGTATTAAAGCTCTACCTACTGATGTGGCATTTGTCACAGCACTTGGTAAAAGTTTGAACATGAACAACCCGCCTCCCTCCAAAGCCCCGCCCACTTCCCTCTGCCTGAGCTCTGAGGCTCCTCCTCCTCTCTCCTCTGCTCACCTGATGCGCACGGAGGAGGAAGTAGAGGTGGAGGCGGAGGTCTGGTCTGCTTCGGTGTGTCCGCAGACCCCTCCCTCAGTAATCAGATACATCATCCACCTGCTGCAGGCCCGCGGCCCCTGTTCCATCAGTAGACCCTGTATTTAAGGGTGTGGTCTGTATTTAAGGGTGTGGTCTGTATTTAAGGGTGTGGTCTGTGTTTAAGGGTGTGGTCTGTATTTAAGGGTGTGGTCTGTATTTAAGGGTGTGGTCTATATTTAAGGATGTGGTCTGTATTTAAGGGTGTGGTCTGTATTTAAGGGTGTTATCTGTATTTAAGGGTGTTATCTGTATTTAAGGGTGTGGTCTGTATTTAAGGGTGTGGTCTGTGTTTAAGGGTGTGGTCTGTATTTAAGGGTGTGGTCTGTATTTAAGGGTGTGGTCTGTGTTTAAGGGTGTGGTCTGTGTTTAAGGGTGTGGTCTGTATTTAAGGGTGTGGTCTGTGTTTAAGGGTGTTATCTGTATTTAAGGGTGTGGTCTGTATTTAAGGGTGTGGTCTGTATTTAAGGGTGTTATCTGTATTTAAGGGTGTGGTCTGTATTTAAGGGTGTTATCTGTATTTAAGGGTGTGGTCTGTGTTTAAGGGTGTGGTCTGTGTTTAAGGGTGTGGTCTGTATTTAAGGGTGTGGTCTGTATTTAAGGGTGTGGTCTGTATTTAAGGATGTGGTCTGTATTTAAGGGTGTGGTCTGTATTTAAGGGTGTGGTCTGTGTTTAAGGGTGTGGTCTGTGTTTAAGGGTGTGGTCTGTATTTAAGGATGTGGTCTGTGCAGTACTGGGTCAGGGTCTTCACTGCACCACGGAGATGAGATGCCCAGGTGACGGGCACACGCACTGTGAACACGCGGCCTCCGCAATTTTTCCATGAACATTTGAGGTTTCCTAGTCCGTACAGTTCTCATCCTACATCATCTTACATGTGTGACACCAGGTACATGTACCTGTATGAGTCCCACCGTCATAAAAGCTGAGCTTTATGCAGACCTGTTCAGTCCAGTACATCCGACTTCCGGACTTTTATCTCCATCCTTCATTCATCAGACTCCTGTTTGTTCCCCTCAGTTGTCGTTTCTGTTCATAAATCCGTTTAATCCCTTCCACATGTGCATGTCAGTTCTATCCAAACACATCATAGACAGTAGACTGTGGTCAGTGACAGTAGGAGCAGCACCAGTGAAGCATCAGATTCAGAGGGACACATATCGGATGTGAGACGGAGATAATGGATGATTGACAGGAGGCTCAGTCAGGTTCGGCCAATTATTTCATTTGGACTAAATAAAATGATTGGTCAGACTTTTATTAGAAATATATGAGAATTAAACATTTTTGAGTTTCAATACCTGGTGGATTTCTTTTACATTTTAGTTTGACACACACTTATTAGGAGCATTTGAAGATGACAAAAGAAAAGTGTAGAAATGCCACATCATACGGTAGAGCTTTAAACATATGGAGTGATGGCAGAGCTGAAACACCCTAGATCTCCCCCTAGTGGCTGGATGTTGTATAGGTCCTACTGTTCTCTGCTCTGTGGGACGTCAGACAAACTACAGTTAAAGTATATGTAAGGTAGTGTATATGTTCCACCAATAGTTGGTGCTATTACACCACAGTTTCATCTTAAACTCCCGTTTCAGTAGTGCTTTTTTGGTCCTTCTGTTATCCCGTAGGGTTGGTACCTGTAGTTTAGGGCACCATGTTTTCTTTATCACCCTACAGGTGAGCTACGTTATTTGCACTGACTGTTTAAAACATAAAATTATCAAAGATTTTGGCACTTTAGAGTACATTTTGTGAGTTACTTTATAAGTTGAAGTGCAAGAGAATTTATATCTGAATGATTTGTGGAGTTAATACATTTATAATTTCAGTGAGCACAACTTTTATTATTTACATGTTAAAATTTCGTTCGGAGATCTGATTTGGTCTTCAGATGTTTTAGCTTTTACTTATGGTGTTGTACTAGTGTTTTTGTTTTGTAAAATGCTGATTTAGTACGCTGTATCACCCTACAGATGACTATTGGGCAAAATAAACGGTCCCACCACGATTCTGAACTCCTCTCCGTCTCGTTTCCTACGGACTGCACCCCCGCTAGCATCCCTTAAACACACACACAACGCAGAGCCACGTAGCTGTGGAGGTGTTTGAAACCCAGGCCGTGGGACAGGGAGAGAGATAGGGCTACATATACAACCAATAAATGTTCATTAGGCTGATATTTATTTAAGAAATCATTTTACTAATTACTTTGATTTGAATAAGTTACATGATGATCTTAAAATGAGTGATCGACTGCTTCAATGACCAATCACTGTCAAGAATCCCTCAGAAACACAAACACAAACCAATCAGTCATCTGGTGGGTGGACCTCACATCCCAGTGTCTCTACTCTGTTGACTCTGATCCTACAACCATCATGGCAGTTCCCATATTTCACTTTGACAGAAACACAAGACAGAGGGTCATGTGATCCATCTTTAGATTCAGTCTGATTCATACTGTTCATATTCTCATCAGTACTTACTTGGCCTCTCTGCAGTTCCTCACAGCTGGGATCAGTCTGCGTCTTCCTTCATCTGATGTGTTGTACTTGTTCAGGTCCAGCTCATCCAGAACCTCCTCTGACATCTGCAACATGTAGGCCAGAGCTGAACACTGGATCTCAGACAGTTTCTTCTGTGATCTGTTCTCTGACTTCATGAACTCTTGGATCTCCTGATGGACTGTTTGGTCCTTCATCTCCATCAGACAGTGGAAGATGTTGATGCTTCTGTCAGGACAGATGTCCTCAGTGTTCATCTGCTTCAGGTTCTTGATGACTTTATGGATGCTCTCTGGTCTGTTCTCTTTTGGACCCAGCAGACCTCCTAAAAGTCTGTGGTTGGACTCCAGACAGAGGCCATGGAGGAAACGAACAAACAGATCCAGGTGTCCGTTCTCACTCTTGAGGGATATTTTCATGACTTTTCTGAGGAAAACATCCAGGCTGAAACTGACTGTGAACATTTTCATGAAAGGTGACTTTGAGCCCTTGTCCTGGTCTCCCAGAAACCTCTTCAGAACCTCTGTGTTGTTGCTGGTGTAACAGTGGTAGATGTAGACTGCAGCCAGAAACTCCTGAACACTCAGATGAACAAAGCAGTAGAGTGTTTTCTGGAAGATCACAGTCTCTCTTTTGAAGATCTCTGTACAAACTCCTGAGTACACCAAGGCCTCTGTGACGTCCAGACCACACTGATCCAGGTCTTCTTGGTAGAACATCATGTTTCTTTTCTCCAGTTGTTCAAATGCCAGCCTCCCCAACTTCAGAAGAACTTCCATGTCTGCCTTTGTCATCTCTTCTAGACTTGTTTTATGTCCTTTTTTGTACTTCTTCTTCCTCTTTGTCTGGACCATGATGAAGTGTGAGTACAGGTCTGTCAGGGTCTTGGGCAGATCTTCTCTCTGGTCTGAAGTCAACATTTGCTCCAGAACTGTAGAACTGATCCAACAGAAGACTGGGATTTGACACATGATGTGGAGGCTCCTGGATGTCTTGATGTGTGAGATCATTTTGTTGGACAGATCTTCATCAGTGGATCTCTTCTTGAAGTACTCCTCCTTCTGGTCATCAGTGGTGAAGCCTCGGACCTCTGTTACCCTGTCCACACATGAAGGAGGGATCTGATTGGCTGCTGCAGGTCTAGATCTTATCCAGATCAGAGCTGATGGAAGCAGGTTCCCCTTGATGAGGTTGGTCAACAGGACGTTGACTGATGACTTCTGAATGACGTCTGAAACAACCTGACAGTGGTGGAAATCCAGTGACAGTCTGCTTTCATCCAGGCCGTCGCAGATGAACAGAAGTTTGCAGACGCTGATCTGCTCTGCTGTGACCTTCTGTAATGTTGGATGGAAAACATGGAGCAGCGTCAGCAGACTGTACTGCTCATCTGAGACCAGGTTCAGCTCTCTGAAGGACAGCAGAACCACCAGACTGACGTCCTGGTTTTCTAAACCCTCGGCCCAGTCCAGAGTGAACTTCAGCACCGAGAAGGTTTTTCCAACTCCAGCCACGCCGTTGGTCAGAACCACTCTGATGGGTTTCTGCTGCTCGGGTAAGGCTTTGAAGATGTCCTGACACCTGATTGGACTTTCTTGGATGATCTTCTTGGAAACTGTCTCCAGCGTCCTCACCTCATGTTGGGTATGAACGTCTTCACTCTGTCCCTCTGTGATGTAGAGCTCAGTGTAGATCCGGTTTAGACGGGTTCTACTTCCTGTTTCATCAGTTCCTTCAGTCACACATTCACATCTGCTCCTCAGACTGAGTTTATGTTCAACTGCAACCAGACAACAAACACTTGAAATAAACACAGTTGGGTAAAACATCTGTTCTCATCTGTCACTGAATGTTAATACTATTTCATATTGACAACAGTTTCCAAATGACGAACCTTAGACCTGTTACTACGGAAACCACTGATCAGACATGGATCTGATTTATGCAAACAGGAATCATTCCAAAGCAGTTCTAACAACACAGACAAGATGATTGTCACTGACCAAATAATCCTTAATGTGACTGAATTTACAGAGAATCAGTGAGTTACTTCCTTAAACCATCATCGACTGGAAAACATTATTTGATCAACGTGAAATAAAATGGATGTTTTTGTTGATAATTTCCAACATATGATAGAAAATGTAGTTCAGTCTAATGCAGTTCAAATGTTCTTTGTTGTGCTGCTCAGTCAGTGACAGTTGAACACATGTTGTGTTTAGTGAAGTGCAGACATGTTCAGACAGATGTCCAGTCTTACTTTGGACAGAGCTGTGGATCTGCAGCTCAGCTCTTGTTCTGGATGTTTCTTCACACTGGGGACAGGAGGAGTCTCCTGATGAACCAGACTGGTCCCAGTATGAAGTGATGCACTGTCTGCACAACCAGTGTCCACAGCTGGTCCGGACCGGATCGCTCTGGACCTTCTGACACAAAGAACAGGACGCTGGGTCCACCTCAGGAACATGAGTCCTCTCCGTCTCTCTGTGGACATCAACACATTGTTTAGAAGAAGCTTCTTCAAACTTCTTTCAGATCAGCTGTTCAAAGGATCACATCTACACTCACAACTCTGTGCTGGGTCAAGGACCTGGTCTGGTTGGGGATCAGACCCAGGACCTTGTTGCTGAGCGGTGCCAGTGTAAACCACTGAGCCGCCTCAACTCACAGTCTGTCTGAAAATGGCAGCTGGAAGGAATGATGAGCCTCCATTTCAGCTCACATGTCCAACCCAATGCACTGCTTGATTCTTTTCAACCCCATGTTCAGTCAAACCCACCAGACCTGTGACCCAACAGCCTTAACCCAGCGCTCGGGTTCTGAAAACAACCCAGCATTTCTAAGTGTGGACACACCACACAGAGGACTTCCATCTAAAACTGCTCTGGTCTTACTGGTCTGTTTCAGAGCTGATTCTCACACAAACATGTGTTTAATGTTCATTCAAATGAAGAAAACACTTCAAGCAGAAAAACAGGCTCTTAGTGTCTGAACCTTTACACACACTTTGGTTCAGGATTGAACGTCTTTCTTTTTGTCACATGTGAGTGAGTCTCATGTGTTTCACAGACTTTAAGGCTGTTGTTCATCTCAGAGTCTCAAACATCTTTTATTCACAGCAGCTGGAGTCCAAATGAGGAGTTTAGACCATTTCACTAAAGCTGGACTGGAAACTGTCAGTTCTACTCACACACCTGAGTTTGATTTGAACCAGTTACTGACAGGAACTGATCACATTTCACCTGCAAACTTAATCAATATACAAGTAATAAGAGTATTAACAGTAATAGTAAAGTCTGGAGGATGCCCCATGGACCGGTCACTGTTCATGGACAGACATGTGTCAGACGTGTAGTTTTTAAAGACATGATGTGAACATTATATATATATATATATATATATATATATATATATGTACACACACTGTATATATATATATATATATATATATATATATATATATATATATAAAACAGTCTCTTACTCTGTGTCTGAAGGTCCAGGTTCACGACTGAAGTTTAGAGGACGTTCCTTGGACTGGTCACTCTTCATGGACAGACATGTGGACACTGGACACTCTGCTCTGGGTCTGTTATACTGACCTCTGGAAACAACACAAGTACAACAGTTGGATTGGACAGTATGTTAGTGTTATTCACATGTGAACACTTCATTTTCTATCACCTCTGGTTATTATTCATGTGTGTTTTTATTCTGTCTGAAGGACACATTTGGACTTTAAAGTGGACACATCATGTCCTGTTGTGTCTCTACTGTTGTCCAACTAGAACATGAAAAGTGTCATGCCTGCAGCCAGACGTTAGTCTGGTCTTGCCTGTCTTTCATGTTTGTTTGTCACTTCCTGTTTTATTTTGTTAAGTTTACCCTCATGTGTCTTGTCTGTCGTCTTTACTTCCCTTCCTTGATCGTGTTCACCTTTCCCCTGATTACCTGTCTCCGCCCTGATTTGTGCCACCTGTGTCTAGTTGTCTTCCCTCCCTTTTGTGTATTTAAAGTCAGTCTCTTGCCCTGGTCAGCCGCCAGTTTGTAACTCTTGTAGTTCTTACCAGCGTTCTGATTCTTGTCTGTCTGTTTGATTACCTGTGTTTGACCTGTTTTTTGCCTGCCCGGTTTTTGTCTACTGCCTGCTCCCTGTCGGTTTTGTCTGCCTCATCTGATACCCCGGTTCTGATCGCCTTGCCTGACTTCTGGTACGTGAGTTTAGTCCAGCCCTTATGTCCTGTCGCCTGTTTGATAGCTTGCCTATGTATGACCTGTTTCCGTCCCTGACCTCCCTCTGCTTTTCCCTAGTCGGGAAAAAGGCCCCAATAACCGTACAGAGAAAGGGATTAACGTCCTCAGCCCGGAGGACGAATCCAAAGAGGAAACCTCCATCAATTATCCTCAAGATTGTGTCACTCATTATCATCTTCCATTTGTTTGTGACTAATAAATCCCTTGAACTTTATATTCCGCCTCTGAGTTCTGTATTTGGATTCTGTGCCTGTACTAGCGCCATCACAGAAAAGCACTCAGAGAGCGCAGACTTGCGCCAAGGCAGATCAGTGACCCCCCCACACCCCGTCACCACCAAAATTTAATCATTTCTTCCTTGTGCCAGTATCAACATTTCCTGAAAATTTCATGAAAATCCGTCAATAACTTTTTGAGTTATCTTGCTAATAAACAAACAAACACACACGCACACAACGCAAAGCGATCACAACACCTCCTGGCAGAGGTAATCAGTGTGTCATGTTTGCTGAAATGTGAAAACCTGTCAACTGGTCGTTTACGTCCATGTCAGAACATGTTAAATAAACAGATGCCTCCAGACGGACCAGCTCTGATTTGATTCATATTTTATAAAAACTGTTATTAATCCTAGTAAACATCAGAAAAACTGAGCCTGATATTTTCATTATTTATTGAAAAATAATCAGCCACAGTAGAACCACAACATGGAAAATAAATATAAAACTTTTCACAGATATGATTTGATCAGATGTGGAAATACACCAGGACAAAACTGCTGCTGGATCCTAATAAATAAATAAATAAATGAATAAAAGCTCTGAGGCTCAAACGACACATTAGTGTGAGTGTTCATCTAGTTGTAACTTGGTAAAGATGCTGCTGTGGATTTTCTTTAACACACGTTAAAGACATCTGACACTTTAGACCAACTTCTTGTCCATGTGTCCTTTTGTCCTTACCTCTGTCTGTTACTCATTTAATGGCATTGACTGTCAATTTAAAGTGTGTTTTAACCAGTGTTGGGAGTAACGCATTACAAAAGTAATGCATTACAGTAACAGATTACTTTTTGCTGTAACACAGTGGTGTAAGGCATTACTAATCAATTTTCAGTAATATTTTACTCAGTACATGTTCAATAGCATGTGCATCACAACACACTTTATGTCCATAATTTAATTACTCAAATGAAAAAAACAACAAATAAAATAGCAAGACCACAGGACCTTAAGCCAGTGTTTTTCAAACTTGGGGTCGGGACCCCACTTGGGGTCATCTGGAATTTCTAGTAATTAATTAAAAAAACAAAAACAAAAAACATACCAATAAAAATGTATGATGAGTTGAGAGACAATCACAATCCATAAAAGACATGACAAACTCTGATACTGAAACTGCAGCAGTGTGGTTCTGTTTCTCTGTGGTTCTGTTTGTGTGTGGTTCTGTTTATGTGTGGTTCTGTTTATGTGTGGTTCTGTTTGTGTGGTTCTGTTTCTCTGTGGTTCTGTTTGTGTGTGGTTCTGTTTATGTGTGGTTCTGTTTATGTGTGGTTCTATTTATCTGTGGTTCTGTTTGTGTGGTTCTGCTTGTGTGTGGTTCTGTTTGTGTGTGGTTCTGTTTCTCTGTGGTTCTGTTTGTGTGGTTCTGTTTCTCTGTGGTTCTGTTTGTGTGTGGTTCTGCTTGTGTGTGGTTCTGTTTCTCTGTGGTTCTGTTTGTGTGGTTCTGTTTGTGTGTGGTTCTGTTTGTGTGTGGTTCTGCTTGTGTGTGGTTCTGTTTATGTGTGGTTCTATTTATCTGTGGTTCTGTTTGTGTGGTTCTGCTTGTGTGTGGTTCTGTTTGTGTGTGGTTCTGTTTCTCTGTGGTTCTGTTTCTCTGGTTCTGTTTGTGTGGTTCTGTTTGTGTGGTTCTGTTTGTGTGGTTCTGCTTGTGTGTGGTTCTGTTTGTGTGTGGTTCTGTTTGTGTGTGGTTCTGTTTGTGTGGTTCTGTTTGTGTGGTTCTGTTTATGTGTGGTTCTGCTTGTGTGTGGTTCTGTTTATGTGTGGTTCTGTTTGTGTGTGGTTCTGTTTGTGTGTGGTTCTGTTTGTGTGTGGTTCTGTTTGTGTGGTTCTGTTTCTCTGTGGTTCTGTTTGTGTGTGGTTCTGTTTGTGTGGTTCTGTTTATGTGTGGTTCTGTTTGTGTGTGGTTCTGTTTGTGTGTGGTTCTGCTTGTGTGTGGTTCTGTTTGTGTGTGGTTCTGTTTGTGTGGTTCTGTTTATGTGTGGTTCTGTTTGTGTGGTTCTGTTTGTGTGGTTCTGTTTGTGTGTGGTTCTGTTTGTGTGTGGTTCTGTTTGTGTGTGGTTCTGCTTGTGTGTGGTTCTGTTTATGTGTGGTTCTATTTATCTGTGGTTCTGCTTGTGTGTGGTTCTGCTTGTGTGTGGTTCTGTTTGTGTGTGGTTCTGTTTCTCTGTGGTTCTGTTTGTGTGTGGTTCTGTTTCTCTGTGGTTCTGTTTCTCTGGTTCTGTTTGTGTGGTTCTGTTTGTGTGTGGTTCTGTTTGTGTGTGGTTCTGTTTATGTGTGGTTCTGTTTGTGTGTGGTTCTGTTTATGTGTGGTTCTGTTTCTCTGTGGTTCTGTTTGTGTGGTTCTGCTTATGTGTGGTTCTGTTTATGTGGTTCTGTTTCTCTGTGGTTCTGTTTATGTGTGGTTCTGTTTGTGTGGTTCTGTTTATGTGTGGTTCTGTTTGTGTGGTCCTGTTTGTGTGTGGTTCTGTTTCTCTGTGGTTCTGTTTCTCTGTGGTTCTGTTTCTCTGTGGTTCTGTTTATGTGTGGTTCTGTTTCTCTGTGGTTCTGTTATGTGTGGTTCTGTTTGTGTGTGGTTCTGTTTATGTGTGGTTCTGTTTGTGTGGTCCTGTTTGTGTGTGGTTCTGTTTCTCTGTGGTTCTGTTTATGTGTGGTTCTGTTTCTCCGTGGTTCTGTTTGTGTGGTTCTGCTTATGTGTGGTTCTGTTTATGTGGTTCTGTTTCTCTGTGGTTCTGTTTATGTGTGGTTCTGTTTGTGTGGTTCTGTTTGTGTGTGGTTCTGTTTGTGTGGTTCTGTTTGTGTGTGGTTCTGTTTCTCTGTGGTTCTGTTTATGTGTGGTTCTGTTTCTCTGTGGTTCTGTTTATGTGTGGTTCTGTTTGTGTGGTTCTGTTTATGTGTGGTTCTGTTTGTGTGGTTCTGTTTCTCTGTGGTTCTGTTTATGTGTGGTTCTGTTTGTGTGTGGTTCTGCTTGTGTGTGGTTCTGTTTGTGTGGTTCTGTTTGTGTGTGGTTCTGTTTGTGTGGTTCTGTTTATGTGTGGTTCTGTTTGTGTGGTTCTGTTTGTGTGTGGTTCTGTTTGTGTGGTTCTGTTTATGTGTGGTTCTGTTTGTGTGTGGTTCTGTTTGTGTGTGGTTCTGCTTGTGTGTGGTTCTGTTTATGTGTGGTTCTATTTATCTGTGGTTCTGCTTGTGTGTGGTTCTGCTTGTGTGTGGTTCTGTTTGTGTGTGGTTCTGTTTCTCTGTGGTTCTGTTTGTGTGGTTCTGTTTGTGTGTGGTTCTGTTTGTGTGTGGTTCTGTTTGTGTGTGGTTCTGTTTCTCTGGTTCTGTTTGTGTGGTTCTGTTTGTGTGTGGTTCTGTTTGTGTGTGGTTCTGTTTGTGTGGTTCTGTTTATGTGTGGTTCTGTTTGTGTGGTTCTGTTTGTGTGTGGTTCTGTTTGTGTGTGGTTCTGTTTATGTGTGGTTCTGTTTGTGTGGTCCTGTTTGTGTGTGGTTCTGTTTCTCTGTGGTTCTGTTTATGTGTGGTTCTGTTTCTCCGTGGTTCTGTTTGTGTGGTTCTGCTTATGTGTGGTTCTGTTTATGTGGTTCTGTTTCTCTGTGGTTCTGTTTGTGTGTGGTTCTGTTTGTGTGGTTCTGTTTGTGTGTGGTTCTGTTTCTCTGTGGTTCTGTTTATGTGTGGTTCTGTTTCTCTGTGGTTCTGTTTATGTGTGGTTCTGTTTGTGTGGTTCTGTTTGTGTGTGGTTCTGTTTGTGTGGTTCTGTTTCTCTGTGGTTCTGTTTATGTGTGGTTCTGTTTCTCTGTGGTTCTGTTTATGTGTGGTTCTGTTTGTGTGTGGTTCTGTTTATGTGTGGTTCTGTTTGTGTGGTCCTGTTTGTGTGTGGTTCTGTTTCTCTGTGGTTCTGTTTATGTGTGGTTCTGTTTCTCCGTGGTTCTGTTTGTGTGGTTCTGCTTATGTGTGGTTCTGTTTATGTGGTTCTGTTTCTCTGTGGTTCTGTTTATGTGTGGTTC
Organism: Sphaeramia orbicularis; assembly: GCF_902148855.1. Classification (NCBI taxonomy): domain Eukaryota; kingdom Metazoa; phylum Chordata; class Actinopteri; order Kurtiformes; family Apogonidae; genus Sphaeramia; species Sphaeramia orbicularis. Next base: position 359,037 of record NC_043974.1, on the reverse strand, counting down.
TGTTTGTGTGGTTCTGTTTGTGTGTGGTTCTGTTTGTGTGGTTCTGTTTGTGTGTGGTTCTGTTTCTCTGTGGTTCTGTTTATGTGTGGTTCTGTTTGTGTGGTTCTGTTTGTGTGTGGTTCTGTTTCTCTGTGGTTCTGTTTATGTGTGGTTCTGTTTGTGTGGTTCTGTTTGTGTGTGGTTCTGTTTGTGTGGTTCTGTTTCTCTGTGGTTCTGTTTATGTGTGGTTCTGTTTCTCTGTGGTTCTGTTTATGTGTGGTTCTGTTTCTCTGTGGTTCTGTTTATGTGTGGTTCTGTTTGTGTGGTTCTGTTTATGTGTGGTTCTGTTTGTGTGGTTCTGTTTGTGTGGTTCTGTTTGTGTGTGGTTCTGTTTGTGTGGTTCTGTTTCTCTGTGGTTCTGCTTATTTGTGGTTCTGTTTCTCTGTGGTTCTGTTTCTCTGTGGTTCTGTTTATGTGTGGTTCTGTTTATGTGTGGTTCTGTTTGTGTGGTTCTGTTTGTGTGTGGTTCTGTTTCTCTGTGGTTCTGTTTATGTGTGGTTCTGTTTATGTGTGGTTCTGTTTCTCTGTGGTTCTGTTTATGTGGTTCTGTTTGTGTGTGGTTCTGTTTCTCTGTGGTTCTGTTTATGTGTGGTTCTGTTTCTCTGTGGTTCTGTTTATGTGTGGTTCTATTCAGGGCTGGACTGAGACTCATTTTCAGCCCTGCAGTTTCAGACCTCAGACCGGCCCACTTTAGATCACAACCAATTCTTCTTAAAATCCTGTCCTTCTAAGTGTCCATGTTCTCTTCATGTGTGTCATTAGTGGTTCAGGTTGTGCTGCTGAGCTGCTCCTCTGTCATCACCAGACTCTGCTCTCCCTTTCACACTTCCTCCAGTTTCCCTAGACTCTCCTGCACCTGGATCACCATAAAAAATAATATACTTCAAATAATATACTAAATAAATAATAGACTTACTGAACCAGTTCAGATCTTTACACTGGCTAAATATGCAGGTTTATTTAATATGACTTTATGCTGTTGCCTTTCAGTTGTAGGCTTTGTGTATTTACTGTCTCACTTTTAATAATACAAACTAAAACAGGTCAGGACTCTGGTTTGGGTCTAGACAGTGGTTTTAGTGGAACTACTGCTTGTTCACACAGTCTGTTCCAACAGCTCACCTTCTCCTTCCATCCTGACAGGAACAATCCCCTCATCACTACTGGCTCCTGGCTCTGCTTCTGACACTAAAGCACAGTTTAAATGCTCAGAATTCTCAGCACAAACCTTCTGTTTCCAAAGCCTTGGTGTCAGTTTCATTCATGTAGTGCAGAACCATCTCAGATACCTTTCATACTGAACAGGCCTACACCATACTCTTCATTGGAGCCTATTTCTTCTAATCCTCTTCCCTCTCTGAGCAGTCCTACCTGCCCACTCTGGACTTGTGGGCTCATGGCTGCTGTCTGCTGCTGGATCTGCTTTCTGACTCTGAGGAGCTACAAGACAAAGTTTCCCACTTCTGTGGCCTCGCATCAGACTATTATTTAAATGACAGAACCTTATGTTCCACGCCACAATGCCACACAACTCACTGACTCCATAATTAACTAACTTGAAAGGTGCTTTACCCGCTTCATCGTCCTCATTAGTTGTTTCCAACCAGAGGTGGTTTTTGTGAAAAAGTTGCAGATTTTGTCACATTTGGCTGCGTTTGCTTCCAGAGCTTTCCTCTTTTTCATTCTTGCTTCTCCACACTGTCATGCGTCGACGGTTATGTTGAGTTAGTTTAGGGGTTTTGTTCTCTTCCTGTTTTATTTTGGTGATGGTGGTCACTTTCCTGTTTTTTGTCTGCATGCTGTTAGTCTTGTCTCTGTCTTGCATAATCCCATCATTGCCTGCACCTTGGTGTTCCTCATGTAAATGCCCACACCTGTTTGTGATCCCTACCTTCCTTATATATTCTTCCCCTCTCCCTTTGTCTGTTGTCAGTGCGTCGTTTCTGTGATCTTGAGAAGAGCATCTTCTGTTAAGTATCTAGAATCTTGAACCTCATGTTATCTACCGCAGGCTTTTAGTTCGTATAGAGTACGTTGTACTTCATTTTTAGTTATTAGGGATTTTTAGAGCACGTTGTGCTTTCTCTTTTTGTTAATCCATTTTTGTACTTTGAGAACTTTTGTTAAATAAATCTTTTTTTTTTACCACTGATATTTGTGTCTCGCTGCATTTGGGTCCACACCAAGAGTCGTGTCGTAACAGAACGCACTGACCAAAAATGGACCCAGCTGAGACTGAAGCCGCTGTTGGAGCACAAAGACGTCGGCTCTATGACACGGAAGCACACCTCGCTGCTCTGAGCCAAGCTGTGCAGCAGCTCAGAGAGCAGCAGCGAGGAGACCAGGAAGATAGGTCAAATCAGATTCTGAAAATGAACCAGACCATGCATAGAATCTTAACTCACCTGGAACCGAGCAACGCCATTCCTACCCTGCCCGTCAGGGCTGTCGCCTCGACGATGCCTCCGCAGCTGAACCCACCACCAGCATTTCTCCCCGTTCCTCGCCACAGCTCGCCCCTCCCAACAAATTCTCTGGACAATCAGGTGACTGCAGAACATTTATTTTTCAATGTGACCTTCACTTTAAACTGTTCAACGTGATTTATGAATCTGAGTATACCAAGCTGGTGTTCATCATATCCCACCTCACCGGACGGGTAGCGGAGTGGGACACAAGTGAGTGGGACCAGGGATCCGCCGCCTGCCAGTCTGCAGAGGCATTCTTCGCTGCTCTCCGGCGAGTGTTTGACCACGTCGCCCCAACTCGTGAAGCGATCCGGAGACTAGAGAACCTACGCCGGGGGACCTCAGCGTGGGTGAATATTCCATCCGTTTCCGCTCAGCTGCTGACAACACTGATTGGAACAATGCAGCTTTGAAGGACGCATTCCACCGGGGGCTGTCGGGAGTCCTTAAAGATCAACTTGCGCCGCTGGAGGAACCTCCAGACCTGGACACCTTGATCACTATGGCAACCTGGCTGGACATCCGCAATCGGGAGAGAGACCAGGAGCGACGCTTCGAGGACAGCAGGCACTCATTCCAGTCAGCTCCTCCATACCCATCCACATCAGCACAGAGACTCTACGTTTCCTCGGCGCCTCCTGCTGGAGAGGAGGAACCCATGCAGTTGGGTCGCACCCACATCTCCCCAGCAGAATGGCAGCGCTGTCGACAGGAGGGGAGGTGTTTTTACTGTGGACAGCAGGGACATCTGAGGGCAGCCTGTCAGGTAAGAAAACCTCACTCCTCACCAGAGATTCACGAACTCACAAGCATACACCCCCTTCCTAGCTCACCCAGACGCACTTTGACTCCAGTAACTTTTACTGTACATAATCGCAGGGTAGAGTTGGGGGCTTTCATAGATTCAGGGGCTGATGAGAACCTTATGGACGAAGCTCTAGTTAAGAGTTTGAGCTTAAAGATGTGTGAGCTTCCCTCTAAGGTCACGGCTCAGGGAACTACTGGGGTGGAGCTACTTCAGGTCACTCATCACACAGAACCTCTGCAGATGGACATTGATGACCACAGTGAACTGGTGGAGTTTCAAATTGTAAAATCTCTTGCTCACCCCATTGTGCTTGTATTGGTTTTCCCTGGCTAAAGAAACACTATCCCTCCATAGACTGGGTCTCAGGCAGGATCGAGGCCTGGGGAAAAGACCTTAATGTTAATTGTGTCAAGAGTACACATAATGTAGCCTCAGCATCCTTTTCCAAGCAACCCATGATCACACAGGAACAGGGGAAACCAGAAGTTTCAGACTTGTCTAATGTACCTGCCCACTATCACCAGGTGTTTAGTAAAACTCGGGCATCCTCTCTTCCTCCCCACCGGGACTATAACTGTCCCATTGATCTGCTGCCCGGGGCTCCTATTCCTAAGGCACACATGTACTCATTGTCACAGACTGAAATTAAAGCTATGGAGGAATATATAGACCAATCACTTAAGTCCAGGATAATTTGTCCTTCCTCCTCGCCAGCTGGAGCGGGTTTCTTCTTTGTAGCTAAGAAGGACGGTTCTCTTCGTCCATGCATAGACTACAACCCACTAAATGAAATCACAGTAAAGAATCGCCATCCCCTACCTTTAATGGCGTCAGCATTCGACCAACTACAGGGAGCCCAATACTTTACTAAGTTAGATCGGAGGAATGCTTATCACTTGGTCTGCATACGCGAGGGGAATGAGTGGAAAACCGGCTTTAACACTCCTTCAGGACATTTTGAGCATCTGGTCATGCCGTTTGGGTTAGCGAACGCTCCAGCTGTGTTTCGAAGCATGGTTAATGACATGTTACGGGACTTTTTGAACCGCTTTGTGTATGTTCATCTCAATGACATCTTGATTTTTTTCTAAGGACTTAGAGTCCCACAAGCAGCATGTCACCCAGGTGTTAGAACGGTTGCTTGAGAACCAACTGTATGTAAAAGCAGAAAAGTGTGAGTTCCATGCCACCTCTGTAACTTTTCTAGGTTTTGTTATCTCCCCAGGAAAGGTGGAAATGGATCCCACCAAGGTGAAGGCAGTGAGAAATTGGCCGGTCCCAGATTCCCGTAAGAAGGTGCAACAGTTCTTGGGTTTTGCTAATTTTTACCAAAAATTCATTAGAAACTTTAGCTCTATAGCCGCTCCTCTACATGCATTAACCTCAGTAAATTCCTCCTTTGTCTGGACACAACAAGCCAACAAGTCATTTGAACACCTTAAACTAGCCTTCACCTCAGCCCCCATACTCACCATTCCTAATCCTGATCTGCAGTTTGTGGTAGAGGTTGACTCCTCCACTGAGGGAATTGGAGGGGTTTTATCACAACGTTCCCCCCATGATAACAAGCTTCATCCTTGTACATTCCTCTCATGGAAGCTATCGTCAGCTGAGAAAAATTATGATATAGGAAACAAGGAACTGTTAGCTGTTAAGGTGGCCTTGGAGGAGTGGCGGCACTGGTTAGAGGGGGCCCGGTTACCATTCATTGTATGGATTGATCACAAGAACTTGGAGTACATTCGTAAGGCTAAACGTCTAAATTACAGACAGGCCCGGTGGTCATTGTTTTTCAACTGCTTTAATTTTTCCTTGTCTTACAGACCAGGGTCCAAGAACGGTAAGCCAGATGCCCTCTCTTGCTTATATGAACCAGTGCCAATGGCCAAAGACCCTGAGCCCATCCTTCCATCTTCCCATGTGGTCAGAGCGGTCAGCTGGCCTATAGAAGATCAGGTCAAGTGGGAAGCCAGTGTGAGTCCAGCACCTAGCAGTTGTCCACCTAACCGATTGTTTGTTCCCTCCTCACTAAGGTCGCAGGTCATTCATTGGGCTCACACATCACTGTTGACTTGTCATCCTGGGGCTCGCAGAACTTCATTTGTGGTTCGCCAGAAGTTCTGGTGGCCATCTCTTGACCAAGACGTCAAGAATTACGTGGCTGCCTGCACCATCTGTGCCCGTAATAAAACCTCCTTCAGGCCACCACAAGGTTTGCTTCAGCCTCTGCCGGTTCCTAGTCGACCTTGGTCAGACATATCTCTTGATTTTGTCACAGGTCTCCCTCCCTCTAGGGGCAATACCACAGTACTAACTATCGTAGACAGATTCACAAAGATGGTTCATTTTGTTGCCTTACCTAAACTGCCTTCAGCTAAAGAAACAGCAAAGCCTCTTCTCACTGAAGTAGTCAGACTCCATGGCATACCTAAAGTTATTGTTTCAGATCGGGGCCCCCAGTTTACCTTGAAATTTTGGAAGGAGTTTTGTTTTCTCTTAGGTGCCACAGCCAGCCTGACGTCGGGATACCATCCGCAGTCGAATGGGCAGACAGAGCGCCTCAATCAAGAGCTCGAGACCTGCCTATGTTGTCTGGTGTTGCAGAATCCAGCATCCTGGAGTGAGCACCTGGCCTGGGTGGAGTACGCCCATAACACCCTGCCTACCGCTGCTACCGGTCTGTCCCCATTTTATTGTGCCTATGGTTTCCAACCTCCTTTGTTTTCTAGTTCTGAGAAGGAGGTGGTGGTGCCGTCCGCGCAGAGCCTGGTGAGGGGATGCCACCGGGTGTGGGCTGCTGCCCGCAAGATTCTCATCTGTAATGCCTCCCGTATGAAAATGGTGGCTGATCGCTGGCAGCGCGTGGCACCGGGATACAGACTGGGGCAGCAGGTTTGGCTCTCCACCCGGAATCTTCCACTTAACATGGAGTCCAGGAAGCGCGCTCCAAGGTTTGTTGGTCTGTTCCTGGTTTCCAAGGTGATTAACCCTGTTTCTTTGCGCCTCTGTCTGCCCAGGTCGCTTCGTGTACATCCGACTTTCCACGTAAGCCGTCTAAAGCCAGTCATCCAGCGTCCTCTGGTTCCTCCAGTCACGTCTCCTCCTCCACACCGGACTACTGATGGGGGTCCAGTCTACACTGTCAAGAGACTTCTGGCGGTTCGATGGAGGGGCAGAGGTCGCCAGTACCTAATGGATTGGGAGGGATATGGTCCAGAAGAAAGGATGTGGGTTCCTTCGAGGGACATCCTGGACAAGCAACTTATTAGGGACTTTCATTCTGGACCACCTGCCTCTCCTGGTCCGTCGGGAGTCAGACCTGGTGGGGGGGGTACTGTCATGCGTCGACGGTTATGTTGAGTTAGTTTAGGGGTTTTGTTCTCTTCCTGTTTTATTTTGGTGATGGTGGTCACTTTCCTGTTTTTTGTCTGCATGCTGTTAGTCTTGTCTCTGTCTTGCCTAATCCCATCATTGCCTGCACCTTGGTGTTCCTCATGTAAATGCCCACACCTGTTTGTGATCCCTACCTTCCTTATATATTCTTCCCCTCTCCCTTTGTCTGTTGTCAGTGCGTCGTTTCTGTGATCTTAAGAAGAGCATCTTCTGTTAAGTATCTAGAATCTTGAACCTTGAACCTCATATTATCTACCTCAGGCTTTTCGTTCATATAGAGTACGTTGTACTTCTCTTTTAGTTATTAGGGATTTTTAGAACACGTTGTGCTTTCTCTTGTTGTTTATCCATTTTTGTACTATGAGAACTTTGGTTAAATAAATGTTTTTTTACACCAATGATATTTGTGTCTCGCTGCATTTGGGTCCACACCAAGAGTCGTGTCGTAACACACACCACCCTTGCTCTTTCTATTCTCCATGTTTCAAACAGTAAACACAGCTGACCATCGACATAGCCTACAGAGCACAGATCGTATATGCTACACAGCTACAGTACTGAGCTACTAACCGTATGCAAGGACATATTACGTCAGGTCACGGTGCGTCTGCAAATAAGAGGAAGAAAAAAAAACAGTTTGCTAGTAGAGGGGGTGGTGGCCCAGGAACAGCGGCTGCAGATTACGTGATCAACCCAGTGCTATGACTGACACCCCCCCCCCCCCCCCCCCCCCCAAATGAATGAATAAATAAATCAATCAAAATAAAATATATATTTAAAGTGAACTCCAGCCCTTGCGGCCTAAATATTATACCAGCCCACCGGGAATTGTCCCAGTCCTCCCAATTAGCCAGTCTGGGCCTGGTTCTGTTTCTCTGTGGTTCTGTTTTTGTGTGGTTCTGTTTTTCTGTGGTTCTGTTCATCTGTGGTTCTGTTTCTCTGTGGTTCTGTTTTTGTGTGGTTCTGTTTATTTGTGGTTCTGTTTCTCTGTGGTTCTGTTTCTCTGTGGTTCTGTTTTTGTGTGGTTCTGTTTCTCTGTGGTTCTGTTTCTCTGTGGTTCTGTTTTTGTGTGGTTCTGTTTTTCTGTGGTTCTGTTTATGTGTGGTTCTGTTTATCAGTGGTTCTGTTTTTCTGTGATTCTGTTTGTGTGGTTCTGTTTATCAGTGGTTCTGTTTTTCTGTGATTCTGTTTATGTGTGGTTCTGTTTATCAGTGGTTCTGTTTTTCTGTGGTTCTGTTTTTGTGTGGTTCTGTTTTTCTGTGGTTCTGTTCATCTGTGGTTCTGTTTCTCTGTGGTTCTGTTTTTGTGTGGTTCTGTTTATTTGTGGTTCTGTTTCTCTGTGGTTCTGTTTCTCTGTGGTTCTGTTTTTGTGTGGTTCTGTTTCTCTGTGGTTCTGTTTCTCTGTGGTTCTGTTTTTGTGTGGTTCTGTTTTTCTGTGGTTCTGTTCATCTGTGGTTCTGTTTATCAGTGGTTCTGTTTTTCTGTGATTCTGTTTGTGTGGTTCTGTTTATCAGTGGTTCTGTTTTTCTGTGGTTCTGTTTTTCTGTGGTTCTGTTTATGTGTGGTTCTGTTTGTGTGTCACATGTTCACTGTGGTCAGTTTCAGATGCTGCAGCTCTTTCATAATTCATAGTTTCAGTTCTTGTTTGTTCAGTATTAATTGTCCTCCTTGTAAATCCCAGCTGGACTGACTGGACAGATCCTGAGCCTTTGTGCAGTAATCTACACCTGGATTTACTGCCTCTGTCCACAATAATAGACATTATATAGACTAAATGTCCACAATAATAGACATTATATAGACTAAATGTCCACAATAATACACATTATATAGACTAAATGTCCACAATAATAGACATTATACAGACTAAATGTCCACAATAATACACATTATATAGACTAAATGTCCACAATAATAGACATTATACAGACTAAATGTCCACAATAATAGACATTATACAGACTAAATGTCCACAATAATAGACATTATACAGACTAAATGTCCACAATAATAGACATTATACAGACTAAATGTCCACAATAATACACATTATATAGACTAAATGTCCACAATAACAGACATTATACAGACTAAATGTCCACAATAATAGACATTATACAGACTAAATGTCCACAATAATACACATTATATAGACTAAATGTCCACAATAATAGACATTATATAGACTAAATGTCCTCTAAAATTAACCTTTATTTGCAACATAGTAAAGTAAACTATTACAGGATCAAAAACAAATTAATTTTAGCAAAAAAAAAAAAAAAGTCTCAGTTTTGAATATCTGGGATCACCAGAACGTTGTAATGTTAAATTGGAGTCAGGATTAAAAAAAGGTTGAGAACCACTGCCTTAAGGAATCCAAAATGTGTCTACAGTTCTATTTCCTGTTGGTGTTCAGCCAATGGGTGCAGACGGCAGAGGACAGTCCATTGTCCACATGGACGTCTGCTCAGTACTAAACCTAACCCTGCTTTAAGGCTCCAGTAATGGATTACAATTCTGAGTTTAGTTTGATTTGGAGCACATAGAATCATCAGAAAACAAAGAACCAAACAACATGGTCCAACTAAAGTTTTCAGCGCTCTAAAAGGAGTGGGAAGAAGTCTAACTTATAGACTCCCACCCCCTAATGATTAAATGAATTCTGCTTCCATTGTTTTGTTTACACACTTTTTTTCTATATATTTGTACAATAACACAAAGCATCCACACAAACCATTCACATACACTTATTTTAGTCACCTCACACACAATCAGATTTACATAATCAACCATTTTTAATATAAACTATAATATTTATATGTACTTTAAATATTTACTACAAATACAATCATTAATAAATGTGATAATATCTTCCAGTCTGAGACAGTAATATTGTAATGTAAGGAATTACTTTGAAATAACAGTAATCTGTAATGGATGACAGTTCGGAAGTAACTTGTACAACACTGGTTGGAACAGCCAAATGCATGTCAGTTCTTCTGTCAGACATTGGGGTCCACAGCCCCTCCCTCTTCAACTTCCTGTTGCACTCATCCTGTTTCCTGGGTCAATATATAACTGAGGGACTTTTGGAGTTGTCTTTACAGGGTAACAGAGTTGACAGGTAGTTGACATTTGTGCTGTTTTCAGCCCTAAAATCAACAGAACCAGAACACCACATGGCATTTTTACACACACATTCTTTCACAGTTCTGTGAAAATCCAAAAATAGATCCTAAATATTAAACAAACAAAACGCAAACAAACCAAAAATAAACAAATAGCAAAAAAATACTAAATTACGAAACAAAAAAGGTAAATTAACTTTGAACCAAAGCTAATTAGACAAACAGCTCCACACATATATACAACTGAGTCACATTGAAATTGAAAGTTATTTATACTGATATTGTCGTAACACTGTTGACATAAAAGTGCCATAAATACACACTTGACTCCCACACTACTTTATATGAAATAACTCAGAAAGAGGAGAAAGAACTGAGTCCTGTCAGTGTTTTCTTCAGGAGGAAATGACATCATGTGGAGCAGGTCATGTGATCTGGAATAAACACACTTCCTTCACAGGTGGTTTTGTCATGGGTAACTGAGATGAAAGTCATTTATCTGACACAGATACAATGTATTATTTTCCATATAAAATCTGATATACTGCCAAAAAAGAAATATCTGTCATGATTATGTCAGCTGAATAAAAAGAACACAAAACCATTTTTGACTTAGCTCATGTTATTATTGTTTATCTAATTAGAAGGTGGTTGTTATTAAATTTGGACGGTTCCTTAGTTGACATTTTAGTCTATCCAGTCATTTATTAATTATTTATTAATCATCTATTAATTAGTGATTGTTTCCATTATTAAATAATTATGGAATTTTTAAAGTCATGATCAGAATGAACATTATATATATATATATATATATATATATATATATATATATATATTTTTTTTTTTTTTTTTTTTTTTTTTTTTTTTTTTTTTTTTTTACTTTTCACACAGATGTATGCCAGATCTATCCCCAGGACTTCCACAGTCCCTCAGTTCTATATTGACCCGTCTGCATCGAGGCCTCTGTCAAACAGCTTTAATATGAGTTAAATGTCACAATAGACTCTGGATGTGAAATGAAATCACTGCTAAAACGTGTCCTGCAGATCATTTGAAAGAATAAACAGTCTCTTACTCTGTGTCTGAAGGTCCAGGTTCAGGACTGAAGTTTAGAGGACTATTCCTGGACCAGTCACTGTTCATGGACAGACATGTGGACACTGGAGACTCTGCTCTGGGTCTGTTATACTGACCTCTGGAAACAACACAAGTACAACAGTTGGATTGGACAGTATGTTAGTGTTATTCACATGTGAACACTTCATTTTCTATCACCTTTGGTTATTATTCATGTGTGTTTTTATTCTGTCTGAAGGACACATTTGGACTTTAAAGTGGACACATCATGTCCTGTTCTGTCTGGAGTCAAATATTAAAGGTGTGTGACAGTGGACTCACTGTGGATCAGAGGGTCCTGGTTCATTACTGCCCCCTGGAGGTTCCTTTATGGACAAACCCCTGTTTGTAGAATGGGATAACTCTGCTCCGTCCTCCTCTTCATCCACACTCACACTCATACTGTGAACTTCAGTCAGTCTGAAAGGACAAGCAGTAAAACTACTGTGAGCTCACCTCACTAAAACACTGTGTTCATCAGTCACAAACACTGACACAACAGGAAATAAGCCAGTGGACACAGAGTCCAGTAAACCTAGTGGACACTCAGCCTGGAAGGGACTCCATCCATGTTTACAGTTCCAGTCCACACCCAGAAAACCCACTGAGAGGCTAGAATAGGAAAATGATCCCAATGTCAGACTCACCCTGAACCAGACGTCTTCTGTTCTTCTGTCAGAATGGAGTCTGAACTCTGAATACTTTCACTTCCGCATGGAATTGGATCAGCTGTAGACTCCTCCCCCTCCCTCTGTGCATTTACTGGAAGTCATGTGTTCACTCTTTGTTGACACAGTTTCAGTGTGAGGCACATAAGGCAAGGCAAGTTTATTTGTATCGCACATTTCAGCAACAAGGCAATTCAAAGTGCTTCACACAGGACAATGAAATATGACGACGAGGGAAAAAGAAACACATTTAAAACATTATAAAAGAAACATGTAAAAGGTGATTACAAACAGCAAGTAAAAAAAAAACAACACATAAAAACACACAAAAAGCATATAAAATAAGAGTTGCAGTGCAGAGTTTCGTAAGAGAATATAAAATTTAAAAAGGTCAAAAGCCTTTTAGTCAAAGGCAGCAGTGAACAGGTGAGTCTTTAACCTTGACTTAAAAGAACTCAGACTCTCAGCAGACCTGATATTTTCTGGTAGTTTGTTCCAGATATACAGAGCATAGAAACTGAACGCTGATTCTCCATGTTTAGTTCTGAAAATAAAACCACCACAGCATGTGTTTGGTGTCATTATTCTCTACATTGTAGATTAATACTCAAAACTATGAAGTGACACATCTGGAATGATAGAATAGACCCAAAACAGCCCAGAAAGTGTTTGATCTTTTAGATTGTTCTAAGTCGACCCCCTTCTGCTCATTCTGTCAGATTCAGGAGGTCAGCTGGAATGGTTTTCCACCAGTTCTGAACCAGTTCCCAGAGGTTCTGAGAACCTGTTGGATGTTTTCCCTTCACTCTGTGGTCCGACTCCTCCAGACCATGTCATGTGGGTTCAGTTCAGGTGGACGTGGAGGCCAGGTCATGTGACGTAGACTCCATCACTGTGTTTGTTGAACAGACGGCTGAATGTTCAGTCAGTGAATAGAAAAGAATAAAGAACAGAACAGACAGACTCACAGTATCACAGACCTGACAGAACATCAGCCAAGTACAGCTGTGATACAATAGATTAGCCACGTTTTACAACTAGATTGAGTTTATATATCAGCTCACATGTGCTCACAGCTCTTCTGTGTCTGTGTTCAGATTAAATCAGTCTCAGTGAATCCAAAGGAACTTTGTGTTGGTAAATGACAGTTGTTCAAATGGACAGGATTTCACTTCTGTTCAACATGTTGATGCTCATATGAACTATGTTTTCAGCTCCAAAATGAACCATTTCAGCACAATTAATGCTATACTTTCATGTCACAAATGGACAAGTTCTATTTGAACTGAACTGAGCTGAAAAACAAATCTTCTCTTCTTTTGGATTCCCTAGTTTTTCTTCCCAGATTCTCTCCTCCATATCACATGTTTTATTTGTACAGGTTCAATCTGGAGTATGGTGCTGATCCATCCTGCTTCTGTTCCACCAATACATACATGAAGAATGGCACACAGCACTGTTTACATCAACACTTTTACAATAAGAAGCATTTTTAGACACAAAGAACAATTCTAGATTGTTCTTTCCTCTTTAGTCTGATGCTAAACTATCCAATAAATAATAGTGCTCCTAGTTTTTGCACAGGGATCATTAGTGTAAACGCTGACATGGCTGCAGAGCATCAGTATGATGGGATGAGAATATCAGTAGTCTGTGCACAAATGGATTAGCATTATTTACACACACTTCTATGACTTTAGGACAACTGTTTTTTGGTTTTTTTTTGACAAAAGTGGACACTCATTTCATCCCCTAAGGACATTTTGGCCGATTAATAAAAGTTCACAGGTTGTGCAGTTTACATTAGAGCTGAAACCAATTAATCGATTAGGTGCTTGAGGTGAATGCGAAAATTCACGATTCGATTAATCGACTGGAATTGATTGAAGGGAAATATTCTATGTCAGTTTTCCTGAAGTGAAGCTTCTTTGTGCGTCTCAATAAGCGTCCGTGTGAAACACAACAGTGGAACCAATGTTTAACAGCAGAGAAATGAAGGAAACAAAGCTGAAGATTCAGGAGAATTATAGTTAAATGATTTTTTTGGATCACTTTGAGTCGATTAATCAGTTGCAGCTGTGGTTTAGATTGTGTTGTTTCTAAGGTTTAAACCCACTTTCCATCCTGGTATTGGTAGAAATATCCCTGCACTTCACTTTAGACACGATAATCCACGAAGCAGACGAACACAACACGTCTGCGTTGCATTTTATACTGAATGAATGTCCAGCTTTTCCCACTCACTATGAGTTCTATAGTATAATATTGGAAAATATAATATAAATATATAATAACTGGAGCAAATGCAAACACATTTGTATCAGACATCATGGTTTGATTTGTTCCTGATCTACATCAGATTCATTTGTGTCACATTAATAAACTAAAAGAGCAGAATGTAAATATTTCTCAAACATCAGCAGTTTTTATCTTGGTGGTTCCTCTTCACCCATTCTGCCACTGTTGAACCATTCACAACCTCATTGAACTTCACAACACACACTAAACTGAGCTGACACCCACAGTGTTTACCTGTTATGGACTTAGAGCTCCCCCTAGTGGACATCTAGTGAAAGGACATCTCATATTAAAGTCCCTTTGTTCAAATGAAGACCAGAGTATTTTTTCTGCCTTTTTTCCTCCTCTTTCCTGTTTTTTCTTTGCAGATTGTACAATTGTTCCTGTCAGACGGTGGGATTTTAATATTGTGTATGGTGAAATACTGTTCCTCATGGTTTTATTATCAAACCAATAGTTGAACATTGAACTTACAGATCGTAAACACTGGTTTGTGAGTGAAAGTTGAACCCCTGACCACTTTCATACTGGAAGCAGAAACTGTAACTTTTTCCAGAGCGGTAGAGAAAACAGAGTGAACTTCCACAGACTCCCAGTGCACAAAATGATGGACCAAATATGGACATACTTCCAGGTTGAGTACGGCGGCATCAGAACACAATCGATTCTATTTCTGCTGATCTAGAAACTCCAGCAGAAAGTTAATAAGATATCATCATCTTTCAAATGATCAAGTTTCTTCCCTGTATTAGTGACATTTCTGTTGTAAATTCTGTTTTCTTTGGTATGTGTTAGTGTTTGTATAAATTTATATCTTAAACAACTAGGGATGCACCCATACCACTGTTTTCCAGACCGAGTACGAGTACTTCCATTTGAGTACTTGCTGATACCGAGTACTGATATGAGTACTTAATCCCATTCCAGTTGTTAGTTCCTTTTGTAAATGTGCTTTATTGTCGTTGTCATTAGTCTGACTGGAACAAAGTGCTGCTACTGACATTTAATGTGTTGGAATGAGCGTTTGTCTATTAATCCACCAGGGGGCGCCGCTCTGAATTAACCATACTGGACAAATACCACGAAGAAGAGGAAAGTTTAATGAGAAGAAGACAGTCAGTAATAACAAACCTGTAGACGACAGAGGAACACTACTGTGATACTAATGTTAGCGTTTTCTCTGTAAGGTTTAAAAGTTTAGCTTCAGCAGGAAGAGAAAAGACAAATGAGTGACAGGTTTGGTTTTCACTTCCACTGGTGGTGGTCCGCACCGCTCCGTACTCCCGCTGGTATTCTGTGTCTGTTTACACATTCGTGAGCACCTGGTAAACGGATGGAATGTACTCAGAGGACGGACAGAACGCTGCGTCCGTATCTGTCTGTGTCTTTAACGTTACTGTCAGTCAGCGTTACTTTTATCACCGTCATTTCTTTGGTTCCATCTCCACACTCTTCACACTCACACACATTCTTCCTCCTCCTCGTACCTGTTGCACTGAACTGGGAATGGCACACGGCCGTAAGTGGTATCGGTGCATTTGTATCGGATTACTTTTACGAGTACGAGTACACACACTGAGTATCGGAGCCGATGCCGATACTCGTATCAGTATCGGTGCATCCCTATAACCAACCGTTATGTTGGATTTTTAGCTGGAGCCGATAGTTCACTAGCTCGACTTGTCCAGCTGTTCAGATTGAACCACTAGAACCACAAATGATGGAGTTTCTAAGATAAAGTAATGTTAGTCCACATGTGGTTTGTTATGGAAATGTTCAACTGATAACCCACACACAAAGAGGCGGAGAGAAAGTTAGAGTTAAAATAAATAAATGCATTTATTGAGAAGTCAGTCACAGAGAAACTCTGTAAGTGAAGTCTGATTAAACAAGAGAAAACTAAAGATTATATAGAACCAAATCCAACCCCCTCAAACTATGATGTCATTCCTTACGTACATCGTACCACTCCATACTACTCCTTCTCTGCTCCGTGAAGAGGTCATGATGACCTCTTCACTCTAACCTTGCTTGGATCCAATCTGGAGTGCAGGCGCCATTCTCTATCTACACATTCAGACATTTAGGTGTTTGGGTTTTAACTCAAGGCAAGAACTCCGTTCCTGGGTTGGGGGTGTTACAGAGTGGTAAACATCACACATAATGAATAATGACTCAGCATTAAAAGAAGATGTACTAACAGTATAAAATATAAAGAGTATAAAATATAAAAAGTAAATTTTTCCACCACATTTCCTCCCTTTTGATTATTCAACCGAATCAATCATGCAAAAACATAAAATTTACGTACGAGTATCAATAAATGATTATAAATGATTATCAACCCAAAGACAACCTAATTAAGCCATATTTCTCCAGATATTCTCCAGATAAATTATATGTAGCCAAATTTCCAGACTTTGTGTCTTTTTTCTTTTTAGATCAGGTTTGACATTGGAGGACAAATAGCAAAATACTATGAAAAAAATACTATAAACATCCACCCATGATTTATCTGCTTTTGGACATCAGTCAGAACAGTAATTTCCAGCTTCACAATTTTTGTTCATTTGACAGGATTACACGTTGCTTTCTTCATACACCATCAAATCATCATCAAGATCATCTAAGTCATCAAAATCATAATTATCATCATCATCATCAATCACTTCATGCTATACCATACTAAAAGTACCAATCACACTGCTAATCATTGAACGTATTATTGGAATGATGCAACAGGATAATCCGAGGAGTAATACAAACACACCAAAAATCACAGCAATAATTTTCATCAACATTGCCTCCATCCCCCAGACAGCAGCCAGCCCCAAAAATCCCTGCCTGTTGTAGTGTATGCAGTGTTTTCCTCATGTAGGACTCGTCTAGGGTGATCAAACTGATTGTGGAAACATCAGGTACATAGGTACAACACTGGTCGCCAATAAGATGACAGACACCTCCCTTTTCAGCCAATAGGAGATCTAAAGCTGCCCTATTCTGTAATGCGACAGTGCGGAGAGCTTTCATCTCACTGGTCATTAAACCCCTGTTCAACAGACGCAGTGAGATTCTCTAGCTCCACAGAAAGTTCTTCTATGTACCAAGCTAAACAATCAGGGCCGTACATGGGAATAATACTGATTTCAAACTTATGGCCACCTGAAATCCGATCCCGTTTTACACAGGTGTGAGGCGGTGACATAACTGGGCTGATGGTCAATTTGGAGGTAGCTGGAACCAAATAAGAGAGGTGACATGTACCTGCCCATCATGCTGGGAAATACAAATAAGAGTGTTGACCACACGTCCACACCATATCTGTAGGACAGCCATACCCATAATCAGAAGGAGTTAGAGCTACGGTGGCATTATATGTAGTCGTAACATTAAAAATAAAATAAAATAAAATAAAATAAAATAAAATAAAATAAAATAAAATAAAATAAAATAAAATAAAATAAAAATATGAGGTCTTAGCATCATAATGTGTCAGTGGGGATGGTGTACCTAGTAATGCCGTGAGATTGTAAAGGACTATAACTGGAGAAAAGTAAATTTATCAGCCCTTTTTTCGCATGCTACCTTGAGAGTAATGTTACACCCAGATGTGTGTCCCAAATTATACCGTGTGTGTTCTGTGACTGGGGAATGGAAGCAAAACTGTGGAGTGAAAAAAAGATTAGACAGATCTCTGAGCCGAAAAACAACATTTTTCTGTACCATAGTAATATTAGTGTCTCTAGAGAAATTTCTTGGATTTCTGAAGGAAGGTCACGTTGGGTCTCAACCCCAGCCAGGGGTACGCCGTGACAGACGGCCACTGTCCATTTTATCATTGTCAATAGTGTGTGATTGATCGAGAGAGGATAAGGAGCGAACAGAGCATCTTCATGTGAGCTGTGTGGCATCAAACTACACACATAGCATGACTGATTAGTGACACGTCGTGTCAGATCACGTGTCACTCGCCACCATGTGTTATCGCTAGTCGTGGTGATCAATGAGGTGGAGGTCACGTCCGTGACGTCCCCGAAGCTCCTCTGACCCTAGCTGTCCTCCGACAGACCAGGGCGCAAACAGGAATGTGATGTGTTGGTGAAGGATCAGATACCTGATAGAATGTGGCCATGTACCACATGTACAGGCACAGGAGGGTGATGCAGGTGACAGCTGACCCTTTGATCACCTCCATCGTCGTCGAATCAGTGTATGTGTGGGGCAGGGGGTCTTCAGTCACTCGCCAGTGACCAGGCAAAGGATAAGTGTATATGAGACGTCACTGGGGTCGTTACCACCGCTAGGTTTCAACCAGTGAGTCTTGTGAGTGTGGGTGCGTGATACAGCTGTGTCCAGCTCCGGTGTCCAGTCGTCCAGTCTACGCTGTCGATCGATGCTCCGGCCCGTCCTCGGCTGCAGCAGTTGGCGGTTCTCCCAGAAACCGCTTACAGTGGATCGCGTGGATCCACATGGCACGTTCAGCAACCTTGACCGCTGTGTGCGTCGTCAGGAGCACCTGGAAAGCCCTCACCACCTGTGCTGTTTCCAGTGCTTTCGTCTGAAGTCCCAAACCAGGATCCAATCCCCCGGCTGCAGCGGATGGAGCAGCCCCTCTGCAGGAACCGGTAGTGCTGATTTCACCAATACCTGTACTTGAGATAGTTCAGAGGAGAGTTTCCTACACTAAGACACCATGTCATGCTCCAACAATGATGTCAACCCGGTTAGTTGGGGGCCTGGAGACCTGTATATGGGGTCTCCCAAACATAATCTCAAAAGGACTCAGCCCACTTCGACTCCTACGTCTCATTCTCATTTGCATGAGAACCAGAGGTAGGGCCTTGACCCAGTTAAGACCTGTTTCCTCACAACATTTAGCCAGTTTTGATTTTAGGGTGCTATTTTCCCTTTCAATAGCCCCCCCCTGATTGTGGATGGTATGCACAGTGTGTTTTGAGGTCAAAACCTAGCATTTCCCCTAACTCAGTTAGTGCTGTGTTCACAAAGTGGGACCCATCGTCTAATGAGATCCTCTTTGGGATCCCCCAACAAAACAAAACAAAATTTCAGTTACCAAAGCCTTAGCCACTGCAGAGCTGTCTGCATGCTTCGCAGGAAAACATTTATCTAACATTCCTCCCTTAGACACATGATCTACGCCATGTGTCAGCTTAGCAAACCAGGGGAAGAAATGTTTGGGCCGACAAGGTCGTCCATCAGCTGCCTCAAGTGAAACAAAAGACACAAGCCTGTGAAGAAGGACAACAAAGGAGAAGGTCATCAACATACTGTAAAGGAGCAACACCTGGTGGGAGGTCAAGGTGGGACAGCGAGTCGGCCAAAATCGAATTGTAAATGGTTGGGGCCTCGCAATACCCCTGAGACATGCGCGTCCATGTGTACATTTTGTTTCTGAACTGAAACGCGAACCAATATTGGCTATCTGCATGCACAGGCACAGATGTGAACGCGTTCGAAAGGTCAATGACAGAAAAGTGAGATGCAGACGGCGGAATTTGTGATAAAATGTGTGTGGATTTGGGACCGTGGGTATGCGTGGAACCACGGCTTTGTTTACCGCCTGTAGGTCTTGAATAAACCTCCATGTGTCTGGGTCAGGAGGGGTTCGCACTTTTTTCCACAGGAAAAATTGGGGTCCTGACCGGTGAATCAGGACATGGAACTATAATTCCCACATTCAAATAAGCTTAGAACTCGGACTGTTTTTGACATGGCCTGTAATCAGATCGCGGGGTAATGATGACCGGTGGGCAGTTTCGGACGAGACCCACATCATGTGGACCAGTAGCCCAGACACCAGGTGGGATATCAGCCAGTTTGGGTGGCACGGAGACGGGTGAGAGGCCTGTGGGAGATGTAGACATACAGGTGAGCTGAGCGCTTCATCATTTAACAACTGTACAGTTTTCTGACAGTGAAACACTGATATCATGCTCTGTCTGTATACCCCCAGTCGGGGAGCGAACATGATGGCAGGGTCAGAGGTGGGACACAAATCTGACACCTGCAAGGCCTTTTCCACAAACGGGCCCACGTCTTTCCAATCTGCATGGCATGGTTTGGAAAGAGCAACATACGTGGTGCAGCACCAAGCCTGTAAAAAGAATGTTGATTATCAGTCAGTGACACAGACAATGCACAAAAAAATATGAATCCCAAAACATGTAACCAGTTGTGAGCTTATCAGACTCTGTGTGAAAAAACTTTTCCTCATATGTGGGGTCAGGGCCTCCAGGACTGAAATGAGAAGCACACTATAAATCATTTGGGGGTGAGACATAAGCGCCAGGCTGAAGTCTGCTGTCACTTAGCTCGACCCATTTTTCTGTAATTTGGGGGGAACAGACTTTCCAGTGGTATACAGAATCTGGTCACCCAGCAGCATACCTAACCATTGTGTGTGCGTACACACAATGTGAGTGGAGATCTGTGCCTGCGACTGTGTTTTGTTGAGTTATCGTTAACCCCTCTGGACCCGATTCAAGTTTTACCCCCAATTTGCACATCAAACCCCGCCCACACAAATTAATGGGACAGACGGGTGCGAGTAAAAAAAGAATGTTAGAAAGTACATTCTTGTGAAACACATGTCAACGGAACAGTAAAGCTCTCTCTGTCCTGTTTACCACCAGCCGACACAGAAATAATAGTTTTTCCACTCAACTTTAGTGTAGGTGTTAAGTCTACATGTCTGATCACAGAGTATGTAGCTCCACTATCTACTAAAAACAATAACTTAAACCTGCTTATAGTAAGATCAACCACAGGGAGCTTCTGATAGGAGTCAGTACACAGCTGAGCGTGTGTGTGTGTGTGTGTGTGTGTGTCACCTCCTCCACCCTTGGGCAGTGCAGCAGAAGCTGTAGTGGGTGTGGAATCCGTGTCTGGAGACCCGCCCTCCAGGGCCGCGAGCCAATCCCCTGCCCCGTTCCCTCCACGTGGCTGTCTCCGCCCCGCCTTCTCTGTGGGCAGTCCCTTTTCCCATGTCCTGGTTGGCCACAGAGGTGGCCCACCCCTCCACATGTCGGACCACCCCTTTCCGGGTGTAGGTGGGCCTCGAGTGTTCTCCGGTCCCCGCCCACGCTGTTCCCCGGGGGGGGGTCGGGCGGACCAGTCCGGAGTGTCTGATGAAAGTGACCCCTGCCCTGCGTCTGGAATCTTCCACTGTCTCATCAGGCCTGTTTCAGGTTTGTCCATGCAGACAGACAGCCTCAGGTGGGAAAAAACGTCCGGCAGAGGCTAGGGGTCATCTGTGCAGCCAGAAGCCGCCTGAGTTCGGACCCAGTGGGTCTGTGTTCAGTGCAGAAAGTCCCTCGGATGGATCAGGTAGATGTTTCAGTGAATGTCCATGCCCTGAACACCACAACAGGACCGTCTGGTCCGCTGACTTCCACCATGGGCATTTGTGCAGCTGTGCCAGAAGTCAGTCCTCCCCCCTGCCTGCAGCAGCGGGGGTGGAGTTGGGTTGTGTGGAGTCTGGCTCCGGTGGTGGAGAAGGCCGGGGGTCAGCAGACCTGGGGGGCCTGCTGGGGCCCGTTGACGTTTGGCCGGTTCTGGAATTACGGCTGAGTGTTCCGGGAGGGGGGGCGGGTTCTCGCGGCGTCTTTGTGGGCAGGCGTCCAGACCCGGACACCAACTTCGCTGCCTGCACAGAAACACAAGGGGGGGGGGGGGGGGCATATAGTATATGGTAAAGTGGCGGAGCTCAAGCTCCTTGACAATCGAAAATATAACTGTTTAATCTGTATAATCTGTTTTATATCTGTTTTTATAACCAGCAGCATAATTTACCAGATCTTACAGACGTAGCACAGACGTCGCACAAAAATACAAGGGAAGTATAAAGTTATGAATGAAAAGAAGTGGTTTAAATATTCTAACAAATTAGGCATAAAGGGAAAAAAACACAGCTAGATGGTGTCATCTACGGTTACACATGCCTCAGTTTGTTTTTGCTTCATTCACCACATCTCAAAACATTTGTTACAAGGTTCCTATTGTTTAAATTCCCTGACCTTGTTTTCTCTCTCTTTGCCTCCCTTTAACTCATTCAGTTTTTGCACACCCAAAGTTGGCGTTTTAGAAAAAATACCCATGTTTACCCAATAATCAGCACATTCAAGCACAATTTCCCCATATTTTCTTTTTACCCATGGGTTTTGGAATAGGGGCCTCTCTGGCCACACCCCCGTCACTGTGCCCCGGCCGGTTTCCCATTTTTACACTTAGAACGTCTTCTAAGTGGTTTTTGTTCCTTGGCGAACAAAATACTAAAAAACCCTGATTTTTCTTTTCAGTTGTCAGCGAAAAAATCACCTAAAACGCTTTCAAGTTTGTTATAAACTTTACTCTACTGTATTTACATACAGTAGCAACCTTATACGATTTTTCTTTTTGGTTGAAGGCAGGCGAAAAAATCTCCCAAAAACGCCTGTACTCTATTGTATTTGCATACAATAGCAACCCTATACGATTTTCTTTTTGGTTGAAGGCGAAAAAATCTCCCAAAAACGCCTGTACTCTATTGCATTTGCATACACTAGCAACCTTATACGATTTTCTTTTTGGTTGAAGGCGAAAAAATCTCCCAAAAACGCCTGTACTCTATTGTATTTGCATACAATAGCAACCCGACTCAGGTCCATATATATATATATATATATATATATATATATATATATATATATATATATATATATATATACCTATTCTTTCATATATATATAAACCCGAATCGCACGCCACTATTGTTTCAGTGACGTGCCCAGTGACGTGAGTTTGGAACACAGAGAGTAAAAGGCCCAACACCCCAAACTGTAACTTTCTCACCGTGTGTGGCGTTGAACTCAGTTCCGATTCCAGTGGTGAGACGGGCGGGGCTCGGGGCCGGTCCCCCGTCTGCGGTGTCGTTTTACCACGGGGCTACAGCCGCTTTTTGGCCCGTAGGATGATCAGTCCACCAACCTCCGTTCCCCGCCCGACAGCACACATGGAACCCTGCCGACAACGCCAATTTGTTATGGAAATGTTCAACTGATAACCCACACACAAAGAGGCGGAGAGAAAGTTAGAGTTAAAATAAATAAATGCATTTATTGAGAAGTCAGTCACAGAGAAACTCTGTAAGTGAAGTCTGATTAAACAAGAGAAAACTAAAGATTATATAGAACCAAATCCAACCCCCTCAAACTATGATGTCATTCCTTACGTACATCGTACCACCCCATACTACTCCTTCTCTGCTCCGTGAAGAGGTCATGATGACCTCTCCACTCTAACCTTGCTTGGATCCAATCTGGAGTGCAGGCGCCATTCTCTATCTACACATTCAGACATTTAGGTGTTTGGGTTTTAACTCAAGGCAAGAACTCCGTTCCTGGGTTGGGGGTGTTACAGAGTGGTAAACATCACACATAATGACTAATGACTCAGCATTAAAAGAAGATGTACTAACAGTATAAAATATAAAGAGTATAAAATATAAAAAGTAAATTTTTCCACCACAGGTTCTCAGTGGGTTTTGTTTTATTTGTTTGGATAAACCTGGTGGTGTTGGGTTCAGTTTGTCAGCTGAGGTCATGTGATCATTAGTGTCATTTACTGTGGGTCCAAATATGGGTCCACTCTGACACTGATATGATTCTATTTGTAATTTATTAACCTTTCATAATGACATGTGATGCTTGTTAGTAGTGTTATTTGTCCTGCGCTCATTCTGTAAACCTACTACTAAATCTAAAACTTTTCACAGTAATAAAGTCCATCCTTTCGGTGGTTTCAACCCCACTGCTCAAAAGCACAACTGACACTAACATATATGTATGAAATGAAATGGTCCGTTGGTTTTCTGCTCCGTAGTTGTGTCATTATTAAACTGCTGTCTTTGTTGTGATCGCTCCAGAACTCCAGAACTTTCATTTGCTTTGTATGAAAAGAGAATTTATCATCACGTCACTTACTTCAGTCTTAACTGTGTCTTGAATAAGTCTTAAATAAACATTGATATTTACTTGCCTCAGATGTGGTGCTTGAATGGAATGAAAACACATAGACTATTTTCTGAAAGAAACAGTCAATTGTAACATCTTCCTATAAAATCTGAAAAGTAGAAGCATATTGTAATGTCACAACCTTATCTTGGACCAATTCCACTGCATTTTTACAGGAAAAGGTGGAAGAATTCAGAAATACCACCATACGCCATTAAGCATAATGACACATTTCTTGGAAAAAAAGAGGTACCATAGAATCAGGACTAAGCTCCTCATTTGGAAAGGCTGTCATGGTTTAATACACATATTTATGTCCTACTAACAAAATGGCACCACAAAGGTTTTGTACCCTTTGGTGGTACCAGTACCTGGACTGGCCCATGGACTAATACATACAGTAGTGACACAGCGGTTGGAAACAGACTAGTGTGTGCTTTATTTGGACATTTACCTGCAATCACACACTCACTGCTGTCTGTCCCATAGAAGAACATGACAGTGCAGTTTGTTTGGAACTACTGAGGCTTACATCAACCATGTGATCAACGTAGGGCTCACATCCAAACAGGTCCCAACTCTGTGTGTCTATGGCTCTGACTTTGTCACTGTCAACCAGCCCAGTATGTCATCTGTCATATTTTTACACTGACCAAGAACCCATCCTTCTGCTCAAGTAAGACATGAAACCCATGAGAATGTTTTCACAATGAGTTGGTTTCATTAGGATTAGTCTGAACTGAATGGAATGACAAAGAGAAACGCACGCATCAGAACAGAAAAACACAGATTGAAATGGAAAAGAATGAAAAGAAACAGACGGAAACTAAAGTCCCAACTGTTGAACTCACCTCTGAACCCTTTATAGAACACTCCCAGAAATACTCTGACATTCAACACTTACACCTGAGTGTGTTATTGGAGAACCCAACAACACTGCAGGACTTTGGGGACAGTTTTCAACTGTTATTAGCTAGAAAATCAAGGTTAATGAATTTACCATATTTGGTTCCTTACCTGTAAGTTGCAAAAAAAAAAAGTAAATGGAAAAGAAAAACACATTTAAAGTCAAAGGAACATGTATTTAAGACACAAGAACATCACTGTTAGAACATCACAACAACATGTGTGCTGGTCCAGACCCCCGTCCCATTAGACCCCCATGTGTGCTGGTCCAGACCCCCGTCCCATTAGACCCCCATGTGTGCTGGTCCAGACCCCCGTCCCATTAGACCCCCATGTGTGCCGGTCCCAGACCCCCGTCCCATTAGACCCCCATGTGTGCCGGTCCAGACCCCCGTCCCATTAGACCCCCATGTGTGCCGGTCCAGACCCCCGTCCCATTAGACCCCCATGTGTGCCGGTCCAGACCCCCGTCCCATTAGACCCCCATGTGTGCCGGTCCAGACCCCCGTCCCATTAGACCCCCATGTGTGCCGGTACAGACCCCCGTCCCATTAGACCCCCATGTGTGCTGGTCCAGACTAGAGGTTGACCGATTATCGACCGGGCTGATTATCGGCGCCGATATTTCAAAATTTGACAAATATCGGTATCAGCCTTTTTTTAATCCGACGGGCCAATATTAAGAAATCTCTCTCTCTCTCTCTCTCTCTCTCTCTCTCTCTCTCTCTCTCTCTCTCTCTCTCTCTCCTGCCTACTGTCTCTTGCACTATCCACCCCATGCCCTCTGATTGGTTGAGGCAGAAGCTGTCCTCACACAGACTGGGACTGACTTGGGATGAGACTGTGTTCTACATACATTTTCTCCATTACTAATACATAGTGTGCAGAGCGTTTAGAGCCAGACTGACGAACTAATTCATCCATCCATCCATTATCTTCCGCTTATCCGGGGCCGGGTCGCGGGGGTAACAGTCTAAGCAGGGATGCCCAGACTTCCCTCTCCTCAGACTCCTCCTCCAGCTCTTCCGGGGGGAGGTTAGGGTTAGGGTTAGGGTTAGGGTTAGGCGTTCCCAGACCAGCCCACAGACATAGTCTCTCCAACGTGTCCTGGGTCTTCCCCCAGGTCTCCTCTTGGTGGGACATGCCCAGAACACCTCCCCAGGGAGGAGTCCAGGAGGATCTGAAACAGATGCCCGATCCACCTCAGCTGGTTCCTCTGGATGTGGAGGAGCAGCGGCTCTACTCCGAGCTCCTCCCTGGTGACTGAGCTCCTCCCCCTATCTCTAAGGGTGCGCCCAGACACCCTGTGGAGGAAACTCATTTGGACCGCTTGTATCCGGGATCTGGTCCTTTCGGTCCTGACCCAAAGCTCATGACCATAGGTGAGGGTAGGAACATAGATTGACCGGTAAATCCAGAGCTTCTCCTCTCGGCTCAGCTCCTTCTGAACCACGACAGACCGGTACAGCGACCTCATCACTGCAGACACTGCACCGATCCGTCTGTCAATCTGACGCTCCATCCTTCCCTCACTGTGAACAAGACCCCAGTGATGAACTCATGTTCTGGTAAAAGCTCATCAGACTCCACCTCAGCGTGCTTCCTAAAACAAGTGAACAGAGTTTTTTACGCTCTCTCTTAATCCCACACATGCTTTTCTATCACAGACTGTTTCCATCTCCATATTCTCTGCAGTCTAATTCACACACATGTCAGGAGGAAATATGTGTTAGCAGAGCTGCCGCTAATGTTTCTTCTGCTCTGACGTTCTTCTGAAACATCAGTAGTAGTTATCAGATGTAGAGCACAGGGATGTTTAGTCCAGTTTCAGAAGAGTTTTCTGCCTTTACCTTCCACACACATGTTTTCTCTCCAGGAGCTTCTCACACCAGAAAACTTCACCTCTCCATGGTGGGTACGCAGAAGGGGTACCCCCCCTGCGTCAAATAGTGCCGCTGTGGGGCTCTGACCGCATGCGTTGGTTTCTGACTATTTAGGATGAGACTGTGTTGGTATGTAATGTAATAGTGTGTGTTTGTGTTAAAGTCACATGAAGAACTCTACAACTCACAACTACTAATGTCGCTGTGAGCTTTCTAGTCCTATGATCTGAAAATTAAAGTGAAGATGACAGAGTCAAATTCAGAAGTGATTTATCTGAACATGGTGGAACATTTTAAATCCTGTGTGTGCTCATTAAAGCCCTAAAGGCTGTTTGTGTTCTGTCAGGAGTTTAACTGCACTCATAGCCACTATTAGACTTTTTATGGAGCTTTTGTTATATTAATAATTAATAATGTAGCAACATAGTTTTAAATGACAGGGTCCCTGCTATCACATGGTAAAATATAAAATTTAATAATGAAATCAACTTAAGGCGTCCCAAATGCTGTAATAAATGAAGCATGATGAGTTGAGCAGATGTCAGCATGTGGCCCAAGAGTTTACAAGAGTCTCCCTGTATTTGTGTTGTGTTTGAACTTAAAACAAAGATAAGTCATTATAGTTATATTTAAATTTTACTTTATTTACTGTGGAAAAACTTAAGGGAGCTATTTATTTAAGCTTTTATTCAACTTTATAAGAGATGCTTCTGAGTCTAGGAAATCCATGCACTTCTGGAGCTATTATTTTCTATTTGTTTGATTAAATAAACATGTTTTAGGCATTTAAACGAAGTTCAGTGTTTGCATTATTCAAAATTTTTCACGCCAATTTTTACACTTGTAATGGCAATATTACTTATATCCATATATATTCATATATATTTTCCTATATTTCATATGTCATAGAGGCTTCTAACTCCATTTCAGATATATTCATGTCCCTGTGTATTCCAGAGCAGTTTGGACCTCTTCTGTGTTGTGTCCACAGTAGAAGGCCAAACCCACAGTTCTCACAGGGGTCTGATCTCTCAGTTCCTGACACTAACCAAAACACTTTCCACTCATCATCATTTTCTCATGGCAGACAGAAGACTACAGGGGGATTTGTATTTTTGGGTTCAGACCGTCTCAGTCTTCGTCTGAGGGGGATCTGTTTCTATGGAGCTCCAAATAAAGGGATTTCTTTGACACTGAACGCTTGAACTGACCCTTCTTTATTATAGACGAATTAGTAGAGTAATATTTTTTCCATAACAGTTGGTGTCAGAAGTGGGATAGCTGAAGATCCGCCATGTGACACTGGAAGGCGTCGGACAGGTTCTCCACCAAGAATCCACCATCTAGGGGTTCTCCTCTACCTCACTGAAAACCTTCAGAGACCAGAGGGTCTGACACCTGGAGTCAAACTGGTCCACTTCACGTCTATTCAACGAACTCAATACTCTACTTCCTCGTCTGAAGGGTGAGATATATTTTGAAGCATTTGCTTATTAATCGAATTGGGGGGAAAAAAAAAAATAATTAAAAAATAATTAAAAAAAATAAAAAATAAAAAATGTAGTTAAATTAAGTATAGTACCACATGTCATGTCTGTCTACTGGGGCTGACTGTCATTAGGGGCCTGTAGTAAAGAAGTCTGGTATTAAAGTCAGACTTAACGTGGTTAGGTCCACGGGTTTTTAATCCACTTGTACCTGAGAAACCAAGTGTGATAGGCACAGGGACGCCTGTGTTCAATATGGTTAAATCAGGAAACGTGGCAGTGCGGCGTCACGGCCTTTCATGGTTAGGCTGATTTAATGGATAAAAGGGTAAAGCGTTTGGAACGCAGTCAACCGGTTGACATAACAACTAACACTTTTAACCTATGTAGCAATTGAGCACTCACCAGGGCCTTGGTGGAGGTTAACTGGTTACTTGTTCGGTGTCCTTTGTTTTGTGCCCAACCTTGTGGCCGTGCCGGACAGCATCTGTGGGATCTTCTACGGAGGGTCACCTGGATTAGTCAAACCAGGATTTGGCTCTGGGCAATAAGCAAAGCAAAGGTGTACAGGTTCTGACAGGGCCTTTAGTGGAGGACATGAGGAAAATATGGTTCTGAAAGCGTTCAGTGTCTGACGGTCTGGACAGGCCCATTTGGCTTTCTGAAGGGGGTTCTGTGAGTCACAATCAGCTGAAACAATTGGACCAGAAACAAAAAAGAGCTGGATTTTCTACTTGTTTTTTCAAATTTTCTTACTTATTATTCTATGGTTGATAACTGTGTGGGGGTAAAGCTCATGACATTGTCAATCTTGTTGTCGGTCAAAGTTGATGCCGACTGATTAATTTCTTTATCGTAGGGAATTAATTATTTTGTTGTAGATACGCAGCGACGTAATGTAAGTTGGGGACACCCAACGCCTGGTAAAGCACCGGATTTGACAATTTCGTCATTTTAAAGTTTTTGCGACCCAGATCGTCGTGTCTGGAAGACTAATGTTCCAATGGGGACATCAATAAGTACTTTAAGAAATTAGCGTTTTTGTGTTATTGAACATAAATTCAGCTGCGGTAACCCAGACTGAGGTCTGTCCCTGTTAGATGGGAAATGCACATTTTAAGTCCCGCCACCAGATTGTGACGGGCCAAGATTCAAATGCATGAGAAATAATAAATATGGACTAGATGTTTTAAAATGGGTCTGTGAATGGTGTAAACATGATCATTTTCCTTCTGAAGGTACCTTGTCTTTACAAAATGTCAGAATGTCAGAAAACTAAATTTGAACACTTTGCCGAACACAGACACAGATTGTTCTTTGTCACACACAGGAAACTGTCATGTCTGCTCCCAGACTGTGTCTGGATTTGTCTGTCATTTATGTTGTCTGTCTTTTATGTTGTCTGTCTTTTATGTTGTCTGTCTTTTATGTTGTCTGTCTTTTATGTTGTCTGTCTTTTATGTTGTCTGTCATTTATGTTGTCTGTCATTTATGTTGTCTGTCTTTTATGTTGTCTGTCATTTATGTTGTCTGTCATTTATGTTGTCTGTCATTTATGTTGTCTGTCTTTTATGTTGTCTGTCATTTATGTTGTCTGTCATTTATGTTGTCTGTCTGTCATTTATGTTGTCTGTCATTTATGTTGTCTGTCTTTTATGTTGTCTGTCATTTATGTTGTCTGTCATTTATGTTGTCTGTCTTTTATGTTGTCTGTCATTTATGTTGTCTGTCTTTTATGTTGTCTGTCATTTATGTTGTCTGTCTTTTATGTTGTCTGTCATTTATGTTGTCTGTCTTTTATGTTGTCTGTCATTTATGTTGTCTGTCATTTATGTTGTCTGTCATTTATGTTGTCTGTCATTTATGTTGTCTGTCTTTTATGTTGTCTGTCATTTATGTTGTCTGTCATTTATGTTGTCTGTCATTTATGTTGTCTGTCTTTTATGTTATCTGTCATTTATGTTGTCTGTCATTTATGTTGTCTGTCATTTATGTTGTCTGTCATTTATGTTGTCTGTCATTTATGTTGTCTGTCTGTCATTTATGTTGTCTGTCATTTATGTTGTCTGTCTTTTATGTTGTCTGTCATTTATGTTGTCTGTCATTTATGTTGTCTGTCATTTATGTTGTCTGTCTTTTATGTTGTCTGTCATTTATGTTGTCTGTCTTTTATGTTGTCTGTCATTTATGTTGTCTGTCTTTTATGTTGTCTGTCTTTTATGTTGTCTGTCTTTTATGTTGTCTGTCTTTTATGTTGTCTGTCATTTATGTTGTCTGTCATTTATGTTGTCTGTCTTTTATGTTGTCTGTCATTTATGTTGTCTGTCATTTATGTTGTCTGTCATTTATGTTGTCTGTCATTTATGTTGTCTGTCTGTCATTTATGTTGTCTGTCATTTATGTTGTCTGTCTTTTATGTTGTCTGTCATTTATGTTGTCTGTCATTTATGTTGTCTGTCATTTATGTTGTCTGTCATTTATGTTGTCTGTCTTTTATGTTGTCTGTCATTTATGTTGTCTGTCATTTATGTTGTCTGTCATTTATGTTGTCTGTCTTTTATGTTGTCTGTCATTTATGTTGTCTGTCATTTATGTTGTCTGTCTTTTATGTTATCTGTCATTTATGTTGTCTGTCTGTCATTTATGTTGTCTGTCATTTATGTTGTCTGTCTTTTATGTTGTCTGTCATTTATGTTGTCTGTCATTTATGTTGTCTGTCTTTTATGTTGTCTGTCATTTATGTTGTCTGTCTTTTATGTTGTCTGTCATTTATGTTGTCTGTCTTTTATGTTGTCTGTCATTTATGTTGTCTGTCTTTTATGTTGTCTGTCATTATGTTGTCTGTCATTTATGTTGTCTGTCATTTATGTTGTCTGTCTTTTATGTTGTCTGTCATTTATGTTGTCTGTCATTTATGTTGTCTGTCATTTATGTTGTCTGTCTGTCATTTATGTTGTCTGTCTTTTATGTTGTCTGTCTTTTATGTTGTCTGTCATTTATGTTGTCTGTCTTTTATGTTGTCTGTCATTTATGTTGTCTGTCTTTTATGTTGTCTGTCATTTATGTTGTCTGTCTTTTATGTTGTCTGTCATTTATGTTGTCTGTCTTTTATGTTGTCTGTCTTTTATGTTGTCTGTCTTTTATGTTGTCTGTCATTTATGTTGTCTGTCTTTTATGTTGTCTGTCTTTTATGTTGTCTGTCATTTATGTTGTCTGTCATTTATGTTGTCTGTCATTTATGTTGTCTGTCATTTATGTTGTCTGTCTGTCATTTATGTTGTCTGTCATTTATGTTGTCTGTCTTTTATGTTGTCTGTCATTTATGTTGTCTGTCATTTATGTTGTCTGTCATTTATGTTGTCTGTCTTTTATGTTGTCTGTCATTTATGTTGTCTGTCTTTTATGTTGTCTGTCATTTATGTTGTCTGTCTTTTATGTTGTCTGTCATTTATGTTGTCTGTCTTTTATGTTGTCTGTCTTTTATGTTGTCTGTCATTTATGTTGTCTGTCATTTATGTTGTCTGTCTTTTATGTTGTCTGTCATTTATGTTGTCTGTCTTTTATGTTGTCTGTCATTTATGTTGTCTGTCATTTATGTTGTCTGTCTTTTATGTTGTCTGTCTTTTATGTTGTCTGTCTTTTATGTTGTCTGTCATTTATGTTGTCTGTCTTTTATGTTGTCTGTCTTTTATGTTGTCTGTCATTTATGTTGTCTGTCTTTTATGTTGTCTGTCTTTTATGTTGTCTGTCATTTATGTTGTCTGTCATTTCCTGTTTTATTTTGTTAAGTTTTCCCTCATGTGTCATGTCTGGTGTCTTTACGTCCCTTCCCTGATGTGTTCCACCTGTGTCCAATTGTCTTCCCTCCCTCTTGTGTATTTAAACCCTGTGTCTTCCCCTGTCTCGTTGCCAGTTTGTTTGTTACACTCGTGTGCTCACTCATCAGCGTTTTGGATCCTGTCAGTCTGTCTGCCCATTGTGACCCGTTTTGTCTTCCGACCACCGATTCTGCCTGTTCCTGATCTGCCTGCTCGTCTGTGACCTGGTCCGTTTACCCGACTCTGACTCTGCCTACTCCCTTTGGTACCTCAGCCTCCAATGATTACCTGTGTTTCGACCCTGCGCCTGGATTACTGACTGTGAGTTTTTGCCTGTCCCTCATGTACCGTTGCTTTCTGATCTGCTCTCCTGTGTAT
This sequence comes from Sphaeramia orbicularis, assembly GCF_902148855.1. NCBI lineage: Eukaryota > Metazoa > Chordata > Actinopteri > Kurtiformes > Apogonidae > Sphaeramia > Sphaeramia orbicularis. Next base: position 326,634 of record NC_043974.1, on the reverse strand, counting down.
GACCTGGCCTGTTTTTTGACATTCCTCTGTTTTGCCCTAGTCGGGTTGCTGTCGGGATTACTCCGGCTCGGCCGTGCGGACCACCCGCTGACCCCGCTCACAGCCCGGACATCGAGTCCTGAATCACACGCCTTCACAGACGTGTTAACAATTCTGAGCAGTTTTTTTTTTGTTTGATTGTGTTTAATAAACACCCTCAACTTGTCATCTGTGTTCTGGTCTTGCATTTGGGTTCAGCCTCTGTACTAGACCCGTTACAGAAACTGCATCTAGTGCGTCAACTTTTGCTCCACTCCCGTGCTCCTCCTCCTTTCTCCACTCCTCTCTATACCCCAACCTCACAGCTCTGAAGTTCCTCCCAGAAGATGACCACACCTGCCTGCGTCGACCACAGCCAATGGCACACCCACAGACCACCGGCAGCAGGAAGCCACTGTCCGTCCCCCTGAGCATGCAGCTCCTCCTCCTCCTCTGCCTCAACCTCAACAGCATCATACCACAGCAACTGTCAACATCAGCAACAAACTCAGAACCGAAGGAAATCTCCTCTCTCTCTCTCTCTCTCTCTCTCTCTCTCTCTCTCTCTCTCTCTCTCTGTCTCTCTGTCTCTCTGTCTCTCTGTCTCTGTGTGTGTGTGGTGAACCAGTCCAAATGTATTTCACCAAACCAATGTTGTGCTCACTGTCAGACTTTTTTTTTTTTTTTTCCCCACATTGATTTTTTTGTTTTCAATGGCATGCCACCCTTAACATAAAAAAAATCTCCTGGCCAGAGATCTTATGATTACATTGCACCTCATGTTTCCACTACAGTTCAACCACTGTTCCCAGAATCCACTCCTCACATGTGTGTTGTGCGTCCTCGTTCACACAGTTCATAGGACTTCGGTTCCACAGCGTCCTCAGCCTTTTGGATCACTGACTGGCAGCCCTCACCATCAGTTTCCATTTTTCCTTTATATTTCTGCCAGAAAAGGGGAAAAAACAGGTTTCATTCCATATTATACACATTAATAGATCCATGCCATCCTTGGTGGTCATTCTGCATACAACTGTATCCAGTACATAGGTACCATGTATGTCTGATTAAAAATTAATAACTGCCCTCCAATCCATATTGTCCCTAAAATCTGATTACCGCCCAAAATATTTTGTTGTGTTGTGTCATGTCTGTGATATGTGTTTATACATGTTTGTGTCTTTAGTGTTCTTGTTGTGTGTGTATGGTACCGATACAAGTGTTTGTGTGGATTCTGGTGCTGGTTCAGACTGGAGGTGATATTCAGAGTGTCCAGGCTGATGCTTGTGGTTTTGATCTGACTGTAGGAATAGTGCTTTGGGTGTAATTTATATTTAATAGAGCACCTATAAACTAAAGGACACAGTAGAGGAAAGCATGTGAATCTGAGTTTTGTTGTGACAGTGTACAGGTGCTGATGGGCCTAAATGTTTATAGGAGTGGATTTACTTCACATTTTAACATTTGTGTTTTCTGACTGTGACACCTGCTTAGATGTGACTACTTGTGTTTTGGGTAGAACGCTACAATGACATGATGAACTTCCTCCGAAGATCCTGTGTCTGCAGAAGAGGAAAAGGCCACGAAGAACGCCTCTCACTCCTCCTCTCCCTTCCTCTCTCTCCTCCTCCCCCTTCCTCTCACTCCTCCTCTCCCTTCCTCTCTCTCCTCCTCCCCCTTCCTCTTACTCCTCCTCTCTCTTCCTCTCACTCCTCCTCTCTCTTCCTCTCTCTCCTCCTCCCCCTTCCTCTCACTCCTCCTCTCTCTTCCTCTCTCTCCTCCTCTCTCTCCTCTCTCTCCTCCTCTCTCTTCCTCTCTCTCTCCTCCTCCTCTCTTCCTCTTACTCCTCCTCTCTCTTCCTCTCTCTCCTCCTCTCTCTTCCTCTCTCTCCTCCTCTCTCTTCCTCTCTCTCCTCCTCTCTCTTCCTCTCTCTCCTCCTCTCTCTTCCTCTCTCTCCTCCTCTCTCTTCCTCTCTCTCCTCCTCTCTCTTCCTCTCTCTCTCCTCCTCTCTCTTCCTCTTACTCCTCCTCTCTCTTCCTCTCTCTCCTCCTCTCTCTTCCTCTCTCTCCTCCTCCTCTCTCTTCCTCTCACTCCTCCTCTCTCTTCCTCTCTCCTCCTCCTCTCTCTTCCTCTCTCTCCTCCTCTCTCTTCCTCTCACTCCTCCTCTCTCTTCCTCTCTCCTCCTCTCTCTCTTCCTTTCACTCCTCCTCTCTCTTTCCTCTCTCTCTCCTCCTCTCTCTTCCTCTCTCTCCTCCTCTCTCTTCCTCTCACTCCTCCTCTCTCCTCCTCTCACTCCTCCTCTCTCTTCCTTTCACTCCTCTCTCTTCCTCTCTCTTCCTCTCTCTCCTCCTCTCTCTCCTTCCTCTCTCTCCTCCTCTCTCTTCCTCTCTCTCCTCCTCTCTCTTCCTCTCTCTCCTCCTCTCTCTCCTCCTCTCCCTTCTTCTCAGTCTCCCTCTCATACACACTCCACTCACACTCTGCTCACAGCTCCTCCTCTCTTAACTCTCTCTCGTTTCTCCACATGTTCTTTTTCCTCCTAACAGCTCAGCCTGAACAGCTGTTGGTGACATTGACCCTTGGGTGTGTCCCAGTGTCAAAGTGGGGACCTAAAGCACTAAACCCACACTGGTGCTCTGTAGGGTCTGTGCATGTGAACCTGTGACAGACAGTCTCAGCCCCTTTCACATTCTGTTTGACTCATCTCCTCCTTTCAGATTCTGCTCTGAATCTCCAAACCCTTTCCTACTTCTCATCTGGAACATGATCTGCTCTCTTGTTGTGCTGCTCATCCTCAAACACATTTGTCTACAGGTAGCTGTGGTCCTGTCCATTCCAGCCTCAGGTCCACTTCACAGCCTTCAACCAGTTGACTTCATGCTGGTCACAGACTTCAGAAGGTCCAACCAGCCACCAGGGTTCACCTCAGTCACTGCAAAAGCTCATCTGTGCATCAGCCGCCTAAAAGGTGCATGACCCACGTCAACACCCAACCAGGTAGACCAGGACCAGAAGTGGAGGACATCAGTGGTAGAACCAAAACCACCAACGAACAGATGGTGAATTCAAACGCTCTGTTCCACCTCTGAAGCTGAGGACGTTCCTACGTGGGAGCGACCCCCTGAACCAGATCAAGAACATAAACTCATCCTCTCACTTCCTGCTTTCATACATACAGCTAAAACAACCCTGAGTGCAAGCCCAGCGCTGCTCATGGGTCACATGGTTCACATCACACAACCACTGCACAGTCCATGTTTAGGCCTGTGTTCATGAACTCTGACAGACAGTTCACAGACATCACTCCTTCTACGTCCTCACCTGAAGAAAGGGCCTGGACTCAGCTGATGGTCATCACACACCAAACAACCATCTCAAGCAGCGTCCCTGACTGTACTCATCATTTTCTTGTCTCTCCTTGTTGTTGTTGTAAAAGTTATCCTTGTATTCTGTCAGGTTCAACCTAAATATTAAGTGTTAATTATGATGTAGACCTAGACCACGGCCCCGTTCAGGGGGCCTGGATTCAGTGACCTCAGAGCATCCTGTGGTGCCTTGTTCTCCTGTCTGTTTTCAGAGTCCTTCCATCTTTCTTGTGCCCTTACTCCTCCTTCTGAAAATGCCACTACAGTAGTGAAGACAACACATAGGAAGCCACAGTCAGAGAACTGGCTCAGTCTTCCTCAACACAGGTCATCTGTCACTAACTCCTGTTGGAAAAAGGCTTTCCTCTACTGAAGTTCACCTTCTCACATTTATTTAACAAAGTACAAAAACAGAGAATCAAATCCATCTGAACTTAAGCACACAGTCCAAACACAGCCAGAAAAACTGTGAGCTCCTCTGGGCTCTAATGTCACAGACCCCCCAGGCTCGTAGCACCCCCCAGCTCACCTGAGCATCTTAAAGCTACAAGGTCTGATATTTAGCCTTAGCAACTTGTCTGTACATTGACATGAAGTAACTAAAATGTCATGAGCATGTAAATTATAAAGCACATATTATATTACAATCATTTAACACCTTTTTAAATGCAATTGAATTATGAACGTTCTAATCACTAATTAATAACAGAACTGAACTGAAAATGAAAATGTGTGAAAATCTTTCTATTACAACACTGTAACTCTGAAACCTTTGCTCTGAACACACCATAAGATCTAAGAAGGAAATTAAAAACAAAGATATTACTTTAACATTCTATCCCTTTGACACTTCAAATATTCCAATAACATTTGTTCATGAAGGAATACATTTTACTGTTGAGGCTGAAGTCTGAAAATGAGTTAACTTTACTATTCAAATAAAGTTATGAAATGAGCCTTTTGAACCGTTTTGAACAGTGATGATCTCCAGTACAGTGCTAGAATATGAGGCCTACAACAGAACTCCCACAAAAATGTGCAAATTGTTCATAAACTACAGGTTTGAAAGTTTTCGCTCACATTCACATTTACTGCAGTTATTGCAAAAGAAATCTTCCAGCTTCTGCCAATGTGGCTAACCTACACATACAGGCCTACTGAAGACAAACTCTGCAGACTTCTACAAGTACATTCTAATGTGACTCAGTGTTGAACACAAATAACACAAACACTGACAGTCCTTGTGCTTTTTCAACTACAGGTGCAGTGGGTAAAAGCAGAACTGGCTCTGACTTATATTTATTCCAGTGATTAAACACATTTTCTTTCCTTTAATGGGAACACTTATTGCACAACAATTTGAATTCTTACAGTTTGTTGAACAAATATTCCGTTCATTATTCAAAATTCAAACCATATTGCAGCAGCAGTGACATTTTTCCCCTTTCCTCATACAGCCCCAGACAACCAGTGACCAGAACCATCTACTGATCCAACCTGTTGAACACCTGCTGATCCACTAATCCTATCAATAATCAAATACAGTTCTTCATCTGTACATGGTCATCACATATCAGACCATATTTGGATACTCCGTAGTTACCGTGGAAACACTATCATCTTCTACAACATTAAAGCTCTACCGTATGATGTGGCATTTTTACACTTTTCTTTTGTCATCTTCAAATGCTCCTAATAAGTGTGTGTCAAACTAAAATGTAAAAGAAATCCACCAGGTTTTGAAACTCAAAAATGTTTAATTCTCATATATTTCTGATAAAAGTCTGACCAATCATTTTAGTCGGTCCGAATAAAATAATTGGCCGAACCTGGCTGAGCCTCCTGTCAATCATCCATTACGGCCGTCCAGCATCCGATCCATTATCGCTGTCTCCGCATCTGATATGTGTTCCTCTGAATCTGACGCTTCACTCACGCTGCTCCTGTCACTGACCACAGTCTACTGTCACTGACCACAGTCTACTGACCACTGACCACAGTCTACTGTCACTGACCACAGTCTACTGTCACTGACCACAGTCTACTGACCACTGACCACAGTCTACTGTCACTGACCACAGTCTACTGACCACTGACCACAGTCTACTGTCACTGACCACAGTCTACTGTCACTGACCACAGTCTACTGACCACTGACCACAGTCTACTGTCTGGGATGTGTGGATAGAACTGACATGCACATGTGGAAGGGAAAAAAAACGGATTTATGAACAGAAACGACAACTAAGGAGAACAAACAGGGGTCTGATGAATGAAGGATGGAGATAAAAGTCCGGAAGTCGGATGTACTGGACTGAACAGGTCTGCATGAAGCTCAGCTTTTCTGACCACAGGACTCATACAGGTACATGTACCTGGTGTCACACATGTAGGATTATGTGGATGAGAAATGTACGGACTAGGAAACCTCAAATGTCCACGGAAAATTCGTGGAGGCCGCGCGTTCACAGTGCGCGCGCCCATCGCACCTCATCTCCGTGGTGCAGTGAAGACACTGACCCAGTACCGCACAGACCACACCCTTAAACACAGACCACACCCTTAAATACAGACCACACCCTTAAACACAGACCACACCCTTAAACACAGACCACACCCTTAAATACAGACCACACCCTTAAACACAGACCACACCCTTAAATACAGACCACACCCTTAAACACAGACCACACCCTTAAACACAGACCACACCCTTAAATACAGACCACACCCTTAAACACAGACCACACCCTTAAATACAGACCACACCCTTAAACACAGACCACACCCTTAAACACAGACCACACCCTTAAATACAGACCACACCCTTAAATACAGACCACACCCTTAAACACAGACCACACCCTTAAACACAGACCACACCCTTAAATACAGACCACACCCTTAAATACAGGGTCTACTGATGGAACAGGGGCTGCGGGCCCGTGGCAGGTGGATGATGCATCTGATTACTGAGGGAGGGGTTTGCGGACACGCCGAAGTGGACCGGACCTGCACCTCTGCTTCCTCCGCGCACATAAGGTGAGAGAAGGCGAGCATCAGAGCTCAGGCAGGGGGAAGTGGGCGGTGCTTTGGAGGGAGGCGGGTTGTTCATGTTCAAACTTTTACTAAGTGCTGTGAGAAATGCCACATCAGTAGGTAGAGCTTTAAGTCACCAGTAAAACCCACTGAGTTGGATCAATGACAGTAGATGGGAACACTGGGTTTATGTTCAGTTATTTATATTTTTTTCTTCAGTTTTCTCTGTTTAGATACAATAACCTTTGAATTTACTGTGAATATTCATGGAGATTTAAATGAAAAATAGGAAATTAGAGGAAAATACATGATTTATGGTGAAGATGCAAAATATAGAGGATAATATGACAGTTAAAGCTGCGACATCACTGAAGAAAGGTTCAATAGAGACACATTTATTTGGGAAGTGGGGCAATAATCCTACTGGGTCTGTATGGGTTCAACAAAAGTGCATTTGTGATTAATAATTAGAGTCTGACAAAGTTTAAACACAACTAAATACTCAAGAGTTACAGAACTTTACTTTAGACAAAAGTGTAGAACGTCACTACAGACCTGTCGATAGACAAATTAATTTTGATTATTTATGTTATTTGTCAATTAGTCCTTTCAGCCCTAATTATTTGTCTTGATATCCAGAACTTCAAGCCCCTCCTTTGAACTAGATCCGACTCCACTGGTCCAGATCTGTTTGGTTTTTAATGGCGCTCACACAGGTTTAGTTGATCTCACTGATTACAATAATCTGGTTTCATACTCGGTTCAAAACACAAGGGATTAGTTTAAGATGAGGCTATAGTTCTTCATCCAGAAGCAACACTTGGTCATATTTACCGGTATAAATGTCTTTTTACCCGTTTTTATAATTTAACCTAATGAAACCAAATGAAACCAAAGTGAACACACATCATATTTCAGATCCTTTCCGGTGAACCTCACCGACTCCAAACTCCTGTTGCACTTGGGTCCTGTTGCAGATTGAGTTGACCTTTAGTCCCTTTTCCTGTCCATATGTCCAATGACCTCTGTGGAATAGGCCAACACACACAAACACACACAGTGCACACAAGTGTTTGCAGATACTGTCTGTTTCACATGTTCCTTAAACTTCTTCTTTTTTTCCAGATGATGAGCCTGTTTCTCTTGGTACTTGGTAAACCTGTTCACATGTAAATATGAACATCTCTCTGTTTTCTCTGCCTTTGCTTGATGATTACTTCAGAGTCTGTCCTCTGGGAAAACAAAGCATTCCTCTGGGATGGTTTAGGAAATCTGTACTTGAACCTTGTCGGGGGTGTAGGGATGGATGTGTGTCATCGGTCTGTCTGTTCTGGTTTATTCTTAGTGATCAATGACTGATCAAAGGGGGGAGTATGGAATGGCTAAACTCCTTAGATCCATATATATTCATATATATTTTCCTATATTTCATATGTCATATAGGCTTCTAACTCTATTTCAGATCTTTTCATGTCACTGTGTATTCCAGAGCAGTTTGGACCTCTGTGTGTTGTGTCCACAGTAGAAGGCCAAACCCACAGTTCTCACAGGGGTCTGATCTCTCAGTTCCTGACACTAACCAGAACACTTTCCACACATCATCATGTTCTCATGGCAGACAGAAGACTACAGGGGGATTTGTATTTGTGGGTTCAGAGCGTCTCAGTCTTTAGTCTGAGGGGGATCTGTTTCTATGGAGCTCCAAATAAAGGGATTTCTTTGACACTGAACACTTGAACTGACCCTTCTTTATTGAAGACCAATTAGTAGAGGATGATTTTTCCAGAACAACTGCTAAAGCTTGTGCACTGCTAATGAGACTGATGTATGCCCTCCACCTTGCATACCCCCCTGCACTGCGCTGCACTGTGGAAGCATTTCACAAACTTTTCCTGGAGCTGGATGGGATGAAGTTGTCCCTGAAGGTACAAACATTAAAGTGGGCTCTTGTGTCTATTTGTGCAATTGTTCAATAACATTTGAATTCAACTGTATTGTAATTTTGTGATTTGTCATAAACTATTCCATGCATAGAGAAAATAACATTTACATAATTCTAGTTAGTAAATCAACTGATACAACTGAGTACCTGGAATTATTAAACACTAATGAAAAGTACTTAATTACTTCATAACACTAAATACTACAGATTTATAATATTTACTTAATATTTTGTTGTTCCTGACTGGAAAAATGTATGTATTTTACTTAATTATTTTAAGTAAATATAACTTCAAACTTTGATATCACAAAGTAACATTTACTTCATAACTTCACAACTGTTCATTGTAGTGTTTAGTACATGTTACTGGATACTGGGAAGTAACCTATACTGGATTTTGCAGCAGTAAAGTTTACTTAAGTGTTAGTGCAAATTGTTACAAGGATTTTTTTAAGTAAATCTTACAAGTTATTTTTTTCAGTATACTTGAAAGTGTACTTTTCTAAACTAAAAAGTGGACCAGACGTTTATTTCCAGTAAACTAATAGTACACCTAGAAGTTTACTTTGAAGTATATCTGAAAGTGTATTTTTAGAAACTAAAATTGGGCCAATTTAGCTCCAAAAAGTTTACTTGTAAGTACACTAATAGTATATTTGTATCAGTATACTTGATACATAAAAGTATACTTTGGGAAGTGTACTTAAAAACTTAAGTATACTTAATCACATGTACTTGAGGTATACTTCTTTTTGATAGTTTGTAAATGTAAATATTTTCATAATTTAATGTTATTTTTGCACTAAAAGAAAAAAAAAAAACTGAAGTTTGTATTATTTCCAGACATAATGTAATATTATTATTTCCATCAAACCCAGTAGTAAATCTGCAGTGGTTCTTTTGTGTGGGTACTTCTGCTGTTCTTATTGGACTGTAGATCAGATTGGTCTGGATGTGGAACCCACACTAACATGAGTTCCACAGCCTGGACTGTGGAATTTAGACACTGTGTAAATTCATCCAGGGGTCGGACTGGAACCTTTGGTGGAACACATGTTTGACAGCCCTGCAGTTAAAGGAGTTCATAGTATTTGTGCTAACAGTATATGAAGTACTAATACCAAAAATACCAGATTCATGAAATACTTATGGAGGAAAACGATTTTATTTCATGTTAAAAATAGCCTTTAAACCATTTGAGCCAACTTCTTTGACCGTAATTGTCACATAAATAGTGCAGATGAAAAACACTAGGGCTGGTTTGAGCACAGTGAATAATATGAGCTTAGTTTAGTTTAGCTTAGTTTAGATTATTTATCTCGGTTCATACATTTATTAGCTGAATGTCAGATGTCATATGGAAGTGGATCTGTCTAAACCCAGTCAGGATATGAAAGTTGTTCTGATATTAAACTGTACAAACGTTTCAGTCTGTAGGATGAGCACAGGGACAGTTTTGGGATTCATCCAGTCCATTTGCACTGTTTACTTCAGCTGAAGCTTTAAGATCAGGATCAACTCAGTATCTGAACTGAATCTACACACAAACATATATTCACTGAGTAGAGCTGATTCATATCATCACACACTTCCTGTTTTTCTGTCCGTACACGCATCACGAGGCTCGACGACAGCATCAGCCAATCAGCTATCAGCAACCACAGACCACAGGAACCCAGTGTGGTTCAGTTCCTTCCATCAGTGATATGGATCAGAAAAGTGAAGAGGAAGAAAACTGAAGCCTCTGATAGTGATCAGCAACAAAAAAACAACAGTCAGCCTCAACACTGACACATACGACTGCACTGACACAAGAAAGAAAGAAAGAAGTAAATAAATATCTTCATCCTAACAGCAGAATGGTCCTCTGTCTCCTTCTGCTGCTGAACACATCTGCTTTGCCAAAGGAAACTTCATAAAGTTTATGAAGCTGCCCTTGATGTTTGACTGACTGTATTATGAGTTTAGTTGAACCACAGTTAGATGCTGGACCTGACATGGAGTGGGGGGGGGGGGGGGGGGGGGGCAAGAGTTAAGAAGGTGGTGAAGACCCTCATAAGAAAGTATCACCAATCCAAACAGTACCAACCATGGGGATACTAATAATGGAAACAGTAAGTCCAACTATTCCAACCAGAACTGAGTCAAACTGGGCAGAAGAGAAAAGAACAAACCAAACCAAACTACAGTAAAAGAAAATCACATACATTAGACCTATTAAATGATGGATCTAAGAAAAGAAAGCATGAACAGAACATCATACACCACGTCTGCCCAAATAATCCCAGTAACAAACCCACACATCCTCAGCTGTTCACATGAATCTGCTTTTTTTTGGTTTGTTCTTTTCAGTTCTTTCATCCTTGGACGTTTCTTTAACTCCAGGTTAAATCTGTTCCACAGTCTCACCCCTCTGACTGAAACACTCAAACCTTTCCTGGTCGGATGGATTCAGGGAATTTTAAGGTAGTTTTCCCCCTTAAATTATACCCCCCCCCATGAATCCTGAATAATTTCTGTGTATTTGTTGGTAATAGATTACTTTTTGCTTTGTCCATTATTTGAGCTGTTTGATGGTCCAGGCTGGATCCACTCAGGTCCCAGTTTGCGTGGACTAATTAGCATGTGTGTAATCTAGAATTTAGTGTGTGGGGTTGAACCGCGGTTTGCAGGTGATGTACTCAGATTACTTCTGCAAATGTCACCAGGTTGAAAGTGTGTGAGAGCGTCCTGTTTAAATGAGGCTTTAGTGTGTGCTACTGGAGACAGTCCAGTGGAAAAGCTGCTGTGGGATAAAGCAGCACTAATGGAACAGAGACGGAATGAAGCAGACCAAGGACATGGAAGAGTGGAGGAGTTTAGTCAGAGGAGGAGCAGGAGGCACTCATGACCTCCACCAGGAGGTCATGTGACCACTGGGCTTTGTGGGTTGGTTTGGTTGTTAGTAACATCACTCCAAAAGTTATGGACACATTTGGATTAGGGATGCAAATTACTGATTAATTCATTAATCGTTAGTTGGTCGCCCTTATCGATCGATTAACGATTAATTGATAAGTGGCGATTTTCCTGAGAACCTGAATTTCTTTTTCAATACGGTCTGTGAGAATAAAAGCTACATATAGTTTATGCACTTCATGATAAACCAGGTCATATTCAGTAATGATGGATTTATTGATCCATTGGATACAGTCAGTGTTTCCTGTGGAATTCATCTGTTGGTGTGGGGGGGTGGAATGGGGGGGGGGGGTACATGCACGTGCCTTTCACTGGTGTGTGTGTGGGGTGCACGTGTGTGTTTCGTTGGGGGGGGTGCGTGTTGGTTGGTAACCACGTGTGTGTGTGCGTCACTTTGCGTCCTCCTTCTAATCCTGTGGGGGTACAGGGTGGTGCAGTCTGTGCCCCCGCACAACTGACAGTCCACCTGTTCACTGACTGTAGACCACACCCACCTCCAGGAAAACACTCCCATACCCACCCTGCATTTGTGTGCGGGTTTAGTCGGGGGTGCACCGCTGCCACAAACAGACGGTCGGTCCGTGTTTAGCCCCTCCCACAAACAGACGGTCGGTCCATGTTTGGCTCCTCCCACAAACAGACGGTCAGTCTGTGTTTGGCTCCTCCCACAAACAGATGGTCGGTCTGTGTTTGGCTCCTCCCACAAACAGATGGTCGGTCTGTGTTTGGCTCCTCCCACAAACAGACGGTCGGTCCGTGTTTGGCTCCTCACACAAACAGACGGTCTGTGTGTATTTAGCTCCTCCCACAAACAGACGGTCAGTCTGTGTTTGGCTCCTCCTCCATGTCCATACAGACATTCTAACTCATCAATGCCATGATCCGGTTCAGTGACCGCCTATCCCAGCCACAGACAAACCGTCAACCTTCAGACAGGTGTGGACGGGCGGAAAAGGACAATTAACTGACAATTAATAATTTAATCGAGCAAATTCTTATCGACAATTAATCGTTAGTCAATTAATTGTTTACATCCATAATTTGGATGAAATTTTCAGTAAATGCTGATTCTGGCACAAGGAACAAATGAGTACATTTTGGTGGTGATGGGGGGGGTCAGACCTGTCTTGGTGCAGGTCTGTGCTCTCCCAGTGCTTTTCTTGTTCATTTATTTCCTCCACCAGGTGGTTCTGTTTAGGTCAGCCTTGGTTTGTCTGTCTGTCTGTACAACAGGGGTCTCGAACTCATTTTCTTTCAGGGGCCACATTCAGCCCAATTTGATCTAAAGTGGGCCGGAGCAGTGAAATAATAATAGAATAACCTATAAATAATGACAACTGAAAATTTTTATTTTTGTTTTAGGGTAAAGAAAAAAAACATGAAATTATGAAAATACTTACTTTTAAAAACTATCCAAACAAAAAAGATGTGAATAACCTGAAAAAACTGAAATTTCTTAAGAAAAATAAGTGCAATTTTAACAATATTCTGTCATGTCGGCGTTTGGACTTTGTCTGTCTTTTCTGTTTGTTTGTCATTTCCTGTTTTATTTTGTTCAGTTTCCCTCATGTGTCTTGTCTGTTGTCTTTACTTCCTCTCCCTGATCGTGTTCACCTTTTCCCTGATTACCTGACTCCTCCCTGATTATCTCCACCTGTGTCTCATTGTCTTCCCGCCCTCCTGTGTATTTAAACCCTCAGTCTTCCCCTGTTCAGTTGCCAGTTTGTGCTCTACAACTCGTTTGTGTTCACTAACCAGCGTTTCTTGGATACTGTTCGTTTGTCTGCCGTGTTTGACCTG